>NC_057809.1:614348001-614519842 GCF_018294505.1 Triticum aestivum
CTCCTTCCCCGCCGCATATAACCATGGTCCAGAGTATTAACGCCTGTCATAATACTTTTTGCCAAGAAAATGAAGTTATTGTTGTTGAAGAACGTTGTTGTCTATGTGGTGTCACAAGATGGTTGGCCCGGATATGATCATTGCTATAGTTTGCCGAACGAGGATCTGATCGTCTTGTGATTTTTTTCCTCGCCTACACATAGTTTTGGTTTTATATGACTTCGCTAGCCGTCGGTGTGTTTTTGTATACGTGTTTTGGTGCAATCTATTTATGCATAGGTCGGATGTCTGCTCATGGTGTTTGCTTCCTCTTGATGTTTTATTTTATGAAAATAAAATTCACCCTTTTGTCGAGAAGATGGGATCGGGCATGTCCACGTGGACGACTGGCAGAACAGGGCTATCGGCTGGTCCGCCATGGGCAATTGTAGGGATGTTTGAGCTCCCCATATATAGAACAAATGAGCTGACTTTGTTGGGATTCTTTCTAGTACCCGGTCATTAGTAGGCCCTGTGCAGATGTCCATTCCAGCCTTTTTATCAATGGGTATTATTCTGTGTGGAGTTAAAAGAATTCTTTGGTATTATAGTGAAAAATTTGTGATTCAACAACCTGCACTTTTATGAGATCTTTCCAGACACAAGTATATGTTCGTTGCTCAAGATTTCTCATCTTTTCAGATAGGCGACTCAAGAGGCTTTTATAAACTTTTATTGGTAATTAAGTTTGTGCAGGTGAACAAGTGACAGTATCGCCACCCCAATCTAATTGTAGTCTCTTTATTGAAGTTTTGGGAGTATTTCATTTTGTAGAGATTGATACCATGTAGCAAAATCTACAATAGATATAAATGTTATTATCATGGCAGTACGACGAACACCAGAAATAAAAATTGCATTCAGATCCGTAGACCACCTAGCGACGACTACAAACACTGAAGCGAGTCGAAGGCGCGCCGCCGTCATCGCCCCTCCATCGTCGGAGTCGGGCACAACTTGTTGTAGTAGACAGCCGGAAAATCGTCGTGCTAAGGCCACATAGGACCAGCACCCCAGAACAGCAACCGTCGCCGATGAAAAATAACATAGACCGGAAGGATCCAAATCGAAGATACACGAAGGTAGACGAACAACGACGAGATCCGAGCAAATCCATCAAAGATAGATCTGCCGGAGACACACCTTCACACGTCCACCAATGATGCTAGACGCACCCGCAGAACGGGGGCTAGGCGGCGAGACCTTTATTCCATCTTTAGGAAGCCGCCGCCGTCTCGCCTTCCTAAGTAGGACACAAACCCTAGCAAGATTGAAAAACACGAGTAAAAACGAAGCCCTCCCGCCGGCCCTTACCAGGATCCACCGCGCCTCCGTGGCCCTAGGGCCACCGAAGATGAGGTGGACCTACGTTGGCGCCGGCGGGAGGCATGAACCCTAACTTTCTTTTTTGGAGGAGGAGGAGGAGGAGGCGGCTGCTGGCGTTTAAGGTCGCTACTTAATGATCTAAAACGTTTTATTTGTTTATGGAGAGAATACTTTTTTTATCTTTTCGGATGTTAGATCCAAGACAATGTACTTTCTAATCTAAAACAAGTATAATGACTTTACTTCAAATTTAAACTAGAACTGATCAGAGAGAGTATTTGGAGTGATTATGAGTGCAACTAAAATTACATATATTTTTTTAGCAAAATCAATGAGTTTGATTGGTGATGTGATAGCACTCGGAAGAGACGTGATGTCATCTTTTCTTCCAACTAATGCTCCTTTGGCCGGCTGCGTGAGAGGGATGAGTGGTCGGTGACGACATGGATGATTGACAGATGAAAAGTCACGATTTGGCCTTCATGCGAGATCTAGCAGTGTTGGTGTATGTGGGTCGTTTTTTTCTTTGTTGAAGGTGTTAGCTTGAAATTCTACTTTGGTGTGAGGGTGTTAGCATCTTATTTTGACTTTAGATTGGACTATTCGGACCAATCATGCATGCATGTTATTTGTGAAACCATGTTTATGACTTTGAATATGATCCTGGCCCGATCTAAACTATGCCTTTGCATCTCTCTTGATATGCATGTTAATTTCGCGGGGACCTCGGCGGGGTTCGCCTTTTCATTTTATCTCTCAGTATGATTTCTGGGATTAGGATTCCTGTTACATGCATGCGTGATGCGTCTGGTGAGTGGTGACAGATAGATATAGGCAAATATAGCTAGTTCTTGTTTCTTTCATGGGGAAGGCCAGCTATGATCTCGGCCGATTGGCAGTGGGCAGGCGATTTGGTTTTGGTGGGGGAAAAGGTATGGAGTTACAAAAGAAATGTGAAGCAACAGCTGAGACACGTACGTGTATAGCAAGCTGATGTGAGTGCATTATTCTCAGAGCAAAACCACAGCGGAACTGATGAGCGAATTGCACCTGTAGATTGTACTTTGACCAAGGTGAAAACTTCAAACAGATAAGATGGCATCCAGTTTGTTTATTACACAAAGAGAAAACATTCAGTTTATTACACAAACAGCAGTTTGATAAAAAAAATATTGGAAAATAAACACACTGAAATAAGAAACGATACAATGCAGAGGCTGATTGCAAACTGCTGCATACTGCTGAGTTCTTCTCCAACAACGGCTCAGACTTGAGTTGACGGGGGTATGGTATTGGTAGCACATGGAATAGGAGTCATCATCAGATGCCGTCAGCACCCCGGTTCAGAGGCGCCGCCGTGCCACCAGAATCATCAGACGGTAAAGACACCTACTTAAAATAATGATCATACGAACTGTTGATGTGAAGGCGAGGATGCTTGGGATGCAACTTGATAGCACCCTTCAAGGCAGACTCGGCACATGTCTTTTCATACTCCGTAGCACGGTAGTCGCTGTTACTTATTGCGAAAAAATCTTCAAGCGCTGACAAGTGCTGCATGCCGGCTGGTCCACGCGCGTTCTGGTGACACCCTACACTGCTGAACTGCAGCCTGAGCCACTGGAGCTTGGGCATTGCACCAGCCTGGAAGGCCAGGTACGACGGGCTGCTCAACCGGAGTTCTAAATGTTTTAGAACAGGGAATTCTCTCGCGTGGATGACAAAGAATTCTCTTAATCCTTGGATGATGTATATTCTGAGCAAAGTGAGGGCAGGCAATTCTGCCAGAATGCCAACATCAGGCTTGATGACATTGATTTCCAGTTCTTTGAGGTTACTGAGTTCCCCCATCCAATTAGGGACCCTGGAAAAGAAGCAGCACTCATCCGCATCTGCATTCCAACCATGGCCCGAGAAAAAGGAGCTGCCCAGTTCTGCCGGCCAATCGGGAGGATCAAGTTCCCCATCAATGTAATCTTTTATCCTATCACCCATCCAGAGTCTCTCAAGGCGGCGAGGAGGAGGTGACAAGTCCATCAAGGCATCCACGCAGCCTTCGATATACAAACCCAGGTACTCCAAGCTGATACCGACTTTCCCCAAAGAAGAGCACAGAGCATCCATGCGTCTATTCATGCTGGCCGCATAAGGCCGGTAGCCGTATACTGATATAACTCTCAGACTGGCTAGCTCTCCAAGACTCTCGATGTTATCTATTGAGTTGTCCATCAAATTGAAATCTTCTACATATCGCAGGGACTTCATGTTACCAATGCCATAAGGTGTTCGAGCGGCATACCAACTCACATTCAAGAACATCAGGCATGGTAGATGAACTATGTCGAATGGATGACGGACATTTTCATATACATCAAATGTTTCCAAGTGTCGTAGCCCTGTGATCTGTGTTGGTAGCTCGACATCCCAACCATCATGAACCGCTAAATATCTCAGCTGGTGCATGTTAGGCAGTCCAGTCAAGTCAACTCTATTAACTCCATAATGTTCAATATGCAGAACTCGAAGGAATTTGAACAGTGACAGAGGAGGCATATCCTCACAATAAGTAAAGGTCATAAAAGTCCGAACTTGGGACAGACTAATGTTACCCCATAACTTTGTTCGATCAGTTTCACAATCGTCATGCAGGTGGAGAGACAGTCGACGAACCTTGTTATCCAGTTTTGTGATGGCTTGAGGGTCATCCACTATGGTGAGAAAATTCTCTTCTGCACATTTATACAAGATAAGATCACGCATCATATCATGAACTTTGCAATGTGTCACCAATCCACAGTTGTCAAATCTTACAGGTTGAATAAGGCTCCTGTTGACAAGCTCGTTGAAATAACTACTTGCAACCTCCTCCACATGTTCTCCATTCTCTTTACTAATAAGGGTTTTTATCATTTATGCCACCGGTTGTGTCTCACTACTTAGTTTTGCCACTAGGAATTTCAACTGCTCAAAAATGCCATTGCTTCGTTAGACACATGCACAAAAATGCCACTGGACACCATTATTGTGATCTCAAATCTCTTTTGCCATGTTATAATGACATAAATACCTATGAACCAACATGCCAGCTCTCCCTCTATCTCACTACAATAAAGTGTGGGGTCCACTTGTTCCCAACAACGTTCTTATTTTCCTGTAAAATTATTCGCTTGGTTACTCCTGACAAGTGGGGCCACACTTATCATTGTGAGATAGAGAGAACTGACATGTGGGTCTAGGCTTATTTTTGTCATATAACATGGTCGACGGGTTTGACGTGAAAATAGTAGTGTCTAATGGCATTTTTGAGCAAACATCTAACGGAATGATGGCATTTTTGAGATATCTAATGGCATTTTTGAGCAAGCATCTCACGAATCGATGGCATTTTTGAGTAGTTGTAATTTCTAATGACAAAACTGAGTAGTGGGACACAACTAGTGGCAGAAATGATAAAAACCCTACTAATAAAGCCTTCGCCAATCCATTGAAGTTCCAAATGATGCCTCTGTATATTGAAGTCCTCGGGATACATACCAAAATACAACAAACATGTCTTGAGATGAGGACGAAGGTTCTTGTAGCTGAGATCTAATATTTTCCTCATCCCTTCCAACTTGAAATTTGTTCCCGAACCTAGAGAATTCCTTATATCTTCCCAACGCTCTTGGTTGAAGCGTTCACTTGCTAGCATGCCTGATATGGTAATAATAGCAAGTGGCATACCATCACATTTTTTGAGAATTTCAGTAGAAATATCCCAAAACTGGCGAGGGTAAGTTTCTTCAGATTTACATATCCTATTAAAGAACAGTCTTCTTGAGTCTTCGTCGCTAAGTGGCTTCATTTCCAAAATATAATCACGAGGATGGGAGCAGCATGCCTCAGCCACATCACGTATTCTTGTGGTTGTTATTACTCTGCTCCCAAGGCCATTATCTGGGAAAGCACCTTTAATAATATCCCATGGTGGTACCTCCCATAGATCATCAATTACAATCAAGTACCTGCCAGAGAGTAAAACATAGTGTTAAGTCAAGTGGATTAGTTTTATAATGAAAAAGATAACTAAATTTATTTATTTTGTGGGGAGGGGGGATCATAATTCATGACTTTGCTATTATTGCCTAAGAAATGTAGTCTATCCATATGAAACCTAACAAAAAACTAAATTAAGATAATCTACCACGCATGTTTAATAAATACCTAAATGCGTATTTCTGTTCATATTTTTTTTCTTGTTTGTGTTTCTTACGGACCATCTACTGATTTTCTCCAGAGTGTTTGCTCGTGCAACAGAGAAAGGACACCACAAACAAAGTATAGCAACTAAAATAAGTACCTCTTTTTTTGTAGATATTCTTTCAGTTTGTTGACAAGAACATTTACATCACAATCAAGAGAACATGCTCCACTCCCAAGTTCAGCTAGTAAACTACGGAGAAGTTTTGGGATGTTATGCTTTTGCGTCACTGGGACAAGTGCACAACATTCAAATCCTCCATCGGGTTGACGGTATATCTCGTTGGCGAGTGTTGTTTTGCCCAGGCCTCCAAATCCCACAATGGATACCACCTTCAAATGTGTCTCCTCGTCATTTAGCCAATCGACGAGCTCATCGGTTTGCACTTTCAAACCAACAAGGTTAGCTGCATCTTTTTGGAGTATGGCCACTCGTGGGTCAATGGTCACATCCTTTGGTGGTGGAGTATTGAACATATACCTGTTGCGTCTGGCAGTAGTTTCAAGCACTAGTTTCCTGATCCTTTCAATCTGGCCAGCAATCTGGTAACGGGCTCTCAAAGTTTTGAGAAACCGAACAGTCTTCTTGGCAAGCCCTTCCTTTTCATTTTTCTCCACAAATTTTTGCCCGAAGTCATCAATAATGTTCTCAATGTCAAAAGACATCTCGCTTACATTGTCTCTCCACCTCTTGGTTTGTGGATCTAGCTCGTCCACAAGTGCAAGCTTCTCAAGAAGATCTTTCATGCTTGTAAGCTCATCACTGAGAAATTGTACACCCTTCCGCACGTTTTTCATCTTGGAGAACTCGCCTCCCATAAGAGTGGCCAGCTTTTCAAGAACAGGTTTCATGGCACCGGTAGAAACACCCACCGCTATTGCAGTTGCCATATCTTGCTGTAGTTCTTTGCTTCAGCACCGGAAAAAAAACCTCTTACTCCAGATCTGATCCGCTTCTTAGTTATTAACCTGCAATATTAATATAATTTAGAAAATGGAATCCCCATGTAACTTAACTAGACCAGTCAGGCCAGACAATTTGAGCAAAGAACAAAACAACTTTTTTTCCTTGTGAGAAACCAAATTATGTTCATGCATGTCGTGTAACTTTGAATGTATATGACTAAGTTTACATCTTTTGCTATTAGCTTGGAAAATCATCTACTGATGTGTATGATGGACAAATTATGAAAATAACATGCTGAGCATCATCCATCATCGCAGATCTAGTTACCCCAAGTCCTAGATGAGCAAACATACGTAGGATCAGATCATCAGAAGCTACCCGGAGAGAGTTGCATCACAGATCTAGTAGCACATGTACATACCTCCATGCCTCCGTCGCAGTCACCGGCGCCACGGGCGCCGGCCCATCCGGATCACGACGAGCTGGCTACCCGGAGAGCATTGCAATGGGGAGAAGAAGCAGAGACAGGAAATGAAGGCAAGCTAGGTACTGTGAGCTGCGGTGTGGAAGGAGCAAAGAAAATGTGCATTGGAGAAGGAGAGTTGGGTGTAACCACGCTGCTGCACGCGCACGCATGTGCAGGCCCTAAACCCCAGACCACTAGACACTGTTATATGAAAGAGGCCCTAAAGGCCTAAACCCCAAGCGAATGGTCGACAAGTGGCCCGGTCTTTGTCTTGGGTGAAAATATATATATTACCAAAAGAATTAAAAACTGAAGGGGTTCTGGTGTGGTGCTCAATGAAAAGCACCGCTAGCTAGATGCACATATGCTTGCTCGACCCTTCCTGCCGGAGCTGCACGAATCTTGTTAATGCTACAACTACATATGCATCTTGGAAGTGTTTGGTTGCAAAAATTATAGGGTGTGGCTAGGTCTCAGTCAAATAATGTACATGGTATATAACAAGTAGAAAGGAAAAACTGAAAAGAAAGAAAAAAAATGAATCTTCATGCAATATCAAAGGAATCTCAGTCGACCGGGACTTAGCAAAACTGAAAATTGTAGTGGTAACGGTAACGGTTTGAGGATGCACCGTCATCGCAAACGGAATGGATGAAAACTGATTTAGTTTGGTTCACGAAGGTAACGGTATGGAAATGCAGAATGACGTTTGGTTCAGAGAGTACGTACGATGCAAATACACCATCCCACGCCCAGCCAGCCGGCAGGAGACGTTGTACGCGGCGCTCCTCGCTCAAGGCCCCCACGGCGCCAGACGCGGCTCTCACAAGCAGCAGTTTCTCCTCGGCGGCGTCCCTTCCCCTCTCGGTTAAGCACAGCCATCGGTTCTAGTTCTACTACCGCAGCCGAAACGATGGAGGAGCTGGATTCGTGTGGTTGCCTCCCGATCGATAAAGAGATTCACAAAGACCCACACGTCGGCGCTGCCACTCCTCCTGGTGTATGCTCTGGTCGTGACGACGAGGAAGTCGAGGGGCGGGGGAGGGGGGATCAGGGCCTCCACTGCCGCCGCTGCGACTCGACGAAGAAGACCAGAATCGGAGGGGATCGGGGCCGTCGGTTCGCTGGTCTGTCGTAGCTGCCGCTGGTAACACAAGCAATACTAGAAGAACGTCCGTACGTTGTAATGAGGCCACGTTAATTTTAAAATTTAATATTAATCATGTTAATAATACATTTAATATTCTCATACATATCAAGTGACATTGGCGATCTTTTTTGTCAATTTAGCAACGGGCTCAGTTGCAACGGGCTCTTTATACATATTAGACAACTCGCTACTACTTAAACTACAACTATGGCTATCAATATTTTTTTGTCAATTTAGCTCAGCAATAGTGCCTGGCTTAATAGACTGCTTTGCATTCACCCCCTCAGAAGACAGAGAGAACCAACTCAACATGTCAGAAGATTAACAAAAATTTCATTTGTATGGCATGAACATATAGCAGGAGCACCAACACATAGATCAGCAGAGAGCAGAGCACAACATGCACACACTTGGACCATCTATATCATACACACACAGCAACGCACACACGCATCACGCTGGCATACACATACAGAAAAGCAGGCACACACGCATCATGCGCATTGGCCGGTGCGACGCACGCAGAGCAAGTACGTACGCACGGAGAGCAAGCTAGCAAGCACGCACGTGTCCAACCCCGCCGCTGGATGCGCTGGCAGAAGGTGAGGCAGCAAGGGAGACTGCACATTGAAGCTGTCCATGCAAGGCTGGAGGTGCTGGGCCGGCGACGGCGGTGTCGGGACGGCGCTTGATTCGTTCCCGGTGGCGTGGAGCTTGGGCGGCGACACGGCGATAGCTAGTGCTCGGGGATGGGGGTTTGGGGCGGGGGCAGTCGACCCGATGGCTGGCGAAGTTAACGGGCTCGGGCGGCTGGAAATTCGGCTGGTGGCGGCGGCACAGCGCGAGGATGGGACAGTCGGAAAACCTAGCGGGCGTTCAACTACCAATACCCACGCCTTTTTTAGGGGAATTGCTTGTGAAAATAACGTGCGACGACGACTTAGCGAGCGGATCCCCTTAAAAAAGACATAGCGAGCAGATTCCCTTAAAACTGGTAGGAATGGATACGATTGATGACGTTGATAAATAGTGGTGAATGTTGGCCTAATTTACTATCATCATGCATGGAAACGAATCATCAAGAAAGAGAATACTTCCTATTACTATACTCATAGGAAGCTTTCTAATCTCTGCTACCAAACAGTTTCTGCCCAAACAAAGAAGAAAAGTTATGGACGTGATTTGAAAGGAAACAAACGTTATGAAGATTAATTAATTTAGATTTGATCTTTAGAGATTGATTGTGATTGATTTTTTTTACATAAAGACATTACTAAATAATTTACGTCAGTATGGAAAGTTCTGATCTGTTCAGTTTTTTTCGTTGTGTGAGAGGGTGAAGTGAAATTAAACCGATGAAGTGGGGGAGACGACGAAAAAAATCTACGACGATTAACCTACAAAAAAAAACCGGACGAAAGTGGTGGGATGAAAAAAAACCTGAAAGCGATACTACCAACTGCTTCATTAAAAGTAGAGATGTTAACGGTGGGGGTTGGGTGGAAAAAAAGTTGACTTGAGCTGTTATCTATTAACGCAGTATGTGTTTACAGGCCCAGCTAAGCAAACACGTTTTACAGGAATCAGTTAACACAGTATAATCGGATAACGGTTCAAAAGAGTCGAACCAAACACCTATGGAATTAGTTTTACAAACTGTCGTGCCAATTTTTGGCTCAAAATAGGGGGAAGGGGCACAGTAAATTCAGGGCAGGGCGAGGTTAAGTGCGGCAGGTAGAAGTTCCTAGATTTTATCTGTAGGATTTATTTGTGACTTTAGCATTTTTGTCCTCGCATATGAGCCAAACTTATTTTGCTAACATAGCCAATATAAATGTGAACCGTCATGTGGTTGGATGGTTAGGAGAACAATGTTATCCCCAACACATCAGGATTTAAATTCTGATGCTCGCATTTATCCTGGGTTTATTTCAGGATTTTCGTCGATGCCCATTCAGTGGGAGAAGACTTTTCCATAAAGTCTCAAGATGATATACTAACTCGGTCTCTCGGAAATGCTCATAAAGGTAGGGTGTGTGTGCGCGCGTTCAAAGGGGTGAATATATACGTGTATATATGAGCGCTTGCGTCTGCGCCTGTATTGTGTTAAAAAAACATAACCTAGACACCTCTTTTAACTGCATAAACACTAACATTGCATAACTCAATATAGATTGAGCTGCAACTTTGAGCGGTATCTATCTATTTTCCTCCGACAAACAATCCTTAAAGCAGTCACTTTCATCGCCATCTACCATTCTGTATATGAAGCTCCCTGCAGATGTCAGCTCTTGTATCAACATTGGCATTATTGGGGTTGAGTAAAATAAGGGATTTAGCAACACCACCATTTAACCCAAGTTAATATACTGGGCATCAAGAACATGTCATAATGACGCGACATTAATCATATCCAACTTCATGAGAATTAGAGAACCATGGGTAAAAGAGTTGTGAAACCGATGGTGCATACCTGCACACTCTAATCACATCCATCCCAATAGCCTCTTCATGAAGCGACCATTGGACTAACACACCGCATAGGCGAAGGGGTGGCATATGGCATCAATGCCAGTACACACACGCCGTGTGTTGTGGTCTTCAGGTATCATCGAGTTTTCATGTTTGCCAAGAGTCCTCAAGTCATCGCGCCACCGAACCTACATGACACAGGCCGCGCACGTTTCGATCTTGATTTTGATTGAACGGCTATCAATATGGACCAAGCTATAACTACTATTTCTTACATGCAACATTGGCTACTGATATATCGCATGGTTGACATTGAAAGTGCTAGTGACCGACTAGAGGGGGAGTGAATAGGCGATTTTTATGAAAGTCTTTAAAACATGGAAGTTTCGAAGACAAACGATAGAAATAAACCTATTACCATGCAGCGAAAGCTAGACTACACTAGACAAACCATAGTCAAGTATTCAATGAAGTGAAAACATAATGACTAATAGCAGCTAGGTAGTAAGATCAGGTAGGAAGATATTGTGAAGCCAATCAGAACAAGTAGTCACTCAGTGAAGACAAAAGCTAATGCAATCATACAATGACTTCACAAGGAACATCAGTAAGCAAAGGGAAGGGAATGATGAAACCAGTGACTCGTTGAAGACAATGATTTGTTGGACCAGTTCCAGTTGCTGTGACAACTGTACGTCTGGTTGGGGAGGCTGAGATTCAACTCAGAAGACCTCGTCTTCACCTTATTCGCCTTGAGCTAAGGACACCCAGTCCTCGCCCAATCACTCTGGTAAGTCTTCAAGGTAGACTTTCAAACCTTCACAGACTTCGTTCATCGGCGATACACAATGACTCTTGGATGCTCAGAACGCGACGTCTAACCGGCTGGAGGATTCACAGTCCTCAAGTGTAATAAGTCTTCAGATCACACAGACAGGAAGACTTAAGTGATGCCTAACACTCTTTGGCTCTGGGTGTTTAGGGCTTTATCCTCGCAAGGAATTCTCTCTCAAAGGCTTCGAGGTGGGTTGCTCTCAAACGACAAAAGCCATACTCTAACTTTGAGCAGCCAACCGTTTATGGTTGTAGGGGGTGTGCTATTTATAGCCACTAGGCAACCCGACCTAATTTTTCCGAAATGATCCTGGGTCACTAAGGAACTGACACGTGTTCCAACGGTCAGATTTCAAACACACACGGCAACTTTACTTGGGCTACAAGCAAAGCTGACTTATCCAACTCTGGACAAGATTTGCTTTCATAGTCTTCACTCGAAGACATAGGATTTTGGTTAAGCATCACTTCAGTCATTCTGACTGGTTCTCTTGGACCCCACTTAACAGTACGGTGGTTCCTATGACTCAACAAAGAAGAAAAAGAACGACGAAAGAACTAAGTCTTCGCGCTTCATAGTCTTCATGCGATGTCTTCTCTTGTCATAGTCTTCAATGTGAATGTGTTCTCTTATCATCGTCTTCAATGTGAATGTCTTCACATACCACCTTTGTCTTCAATCTCTTCTTACATTTTTAGGGGTCATCTCTGGTGGGAAAACCGAATCAATGAGGGACTTCTACCTGTGTTATCCTACAATTCTCACAAACACATTAGTCCCTCAACTAGGTTTGACGTCAATACTCCAAAACCAACTAGGGGTGGCACTAGATGCACTTACAATCTCCCCCTTTTTGGTGATTGATGACAAACTAGTTGAAGTTTTCAACGGGGAATATAATATGTGAAATTATAAAGGATAGGGGATTGTCTTCATAAGTTGCAAGGGCTCCCCCTGAAGATGTGCATATAAGTAATTTGCTTTTGGAATGCAAATGCACATGGCAGGTTATACTTGTGGAGATCCTCTTCAACTTATGATGACAATTCATCATGCATGAAAAGTATGTGAAGATAATGACATGCATAATGAAAAATGGACGTCTGCAAAATGATCTAAGTGCGGAATTTATCGTCGCACATGCGGAATTTATCATCGCATCACAGTAAAGCAAATAAGTAGCAGACGACCATCGAGTTTGAGTGTTACAACTCAAAGAACCAAATGTATCAAAACGCAAGAGTTGTAAACACTAGGCAAAATATAAAACCACCGCCCATATGAACCCGCTTGAAGACTATCAAACTCATATGCTTCTCCCCCTTTTGTCAATAAGGACCAAAAAGGTTTGAAGACATAGAGCATCTACTCGTTCCCATGAGGAGTAGGTGAAGCAGTAGGGTCGTCGGTGTTGTTAGGCGGTGCAGACGAACTCGGGGCAGTGTCGATGCGTGCAGAAGTAGGGGGCGGTGAAGTAGCATCGTCTTCATCATCGATCACTCTGGCATTCACAGTTGCAGCAGAGGAGGAGAACTCAGAGTCTTCAAGAGACAGAGTTCGTCGCAGCACAGTCCTTCTTGGAGGTGTTGAGTCAAACTTGAAGCGTTCAGAGAAGCCATCCTCTTGAAGATCATCCTCAGAGCACATAAGCGTCAGCCCTTTCCATGTACGCTGACAGGTTTCATGGGCAACAAAGGCATTCTTGGTGGCAAGATTGCGAATCCTATTTACGTCCACCAAGAGGCTTTGCATTTGGCGCTTCAGCCAGTCATGATGCCTATCCTGTTTCTGATGAAGGGCAACCAGAAGCTCTCAGTCATTGAGAACACGGGAGCGCTTCTTGGGCCGTTGAGCAATGGTGCTTTCAGTGGCTTCAGTGAGGGCACGATGAGGTGCACATGTAGTTCCAGCCAGAGGATAAACATGAGTGACTGCTGGGTCGCCTTCAATGTGTTGAGGGAAACTTTGCTTATCAACATTCTGAAGACTAAGGGGCTCCTTGGCAGGCTCTGGATAGATGGCTTCAACTGACATATCGATGTCAGGCAGAAAGATCCGATGATTGCGAGCAGAGGGCTGATAGGTGACAGCTGAGTGTAGTTTGATTAGCCGCATAATCCTTGGAGCGTAAAACTTCAAGCCAAAGAGATCAGATCCTGATGCAGCAAGTTGGCCGATGAAGAAGTCTTGTGCATTGAAGCTTTTGCCGTGAAGAATATGGAAGACCAAAGCCTTCATTGCACCTTCCAGCTTTGCATGTGGAGAATGTCCTTTGATGGGCCTAAGATGTCGCCTTATGATGTGATAGATAGTACGTGGCAGATACTCAAGGTCTTCAACAAAGAACTCCTTAGGATATTCAGCATCTGGAGGCAAAGGCTTCATCATGCAAAGCATCTGACTCATATTGGGCTCAGGCTTGTGGAAGATGCTTTCCATAGCAGCACTGTGAAGCTGACAACTAGGTTCATACAGATCTCCTAGAGTGGGCAGGCCAGTAAGCTCAATGATATCAAAGGCTTTGGCTTCATGATGAACATTGCCTGTCATCCACTCAAGGAACCAAGTCTTCGGATCCCTGTTGTAGCCACGGATATGAAGAGTGGCATAGAATTGGAGTAGCAATTCTTCATTCCAGTGCTCCTTATCAGTGACGAACTGCAGCAAACCAGACTCTCTGAAGCAATCCAAAACTTCTTCCAAACAGGGCAGTCCAGTTATGGCTTCAGTGTCAAGACGCATATGTGGGAAGATGCGGTCTTGATTGTACATAATGCATGAGTAATAACTGCGTTGCTGATAGCTCCAGAACCGATCAGAAGATATTCGTGCCTTGGTGTAGGGGTTCTTGGCGCTATTAAAGAAGGTGTTGTGTGCCTTGAAGCCATTGATATTGAATGATCCGGGTGCAGATGCAGTGCCTGGAAACCTGGGCAACCTTGGTATTGGCTTTTGAACCTGAGGCCTGTGCTCAACGTGATAGTCAAACTGAGGACCAGTAGCAGGCGGAGGAGTCAGAATAGGCCATTTGACAGTGACAGGTTGTCCATAGTTGAATGCTTGCTCGATAGTGTGTGGCCTTGGTGGCGGAACAGGAGCAATGGCATTAACAGAGGCGTTAGGCCGCACAACAGAGGCTTTAGTAGCAGTTGCATCATTGGCTTCATTGGCTTCTGGCACATTGGTTGGTGCAGGCTCCACATTTGCTTCAGCCATGATACATCATTGGCTTCATTTGTGTTGGTGGTGGCAGCCTCAAGATTCTCAACCTCCACTTGATGAGCTGGAGGGTCGGGCACGAACACGTTCTCCTCGAGAACAGCTTCTTCAGTAATGGGGGGAGTAGGGACACATTTGTCTTCTTGTTTGTCATCGGCTGATGCAGCTGGATTGTCTTCAGCACCTTTGGCTTCAGACACGGAGACATTCACAGTCGGAGTGGCTTCTGGGAACACTTGACGTGCAACAGATTGGGGCACTTCTCCTTCTGGAACGCTCGAAAGGGGGACTTGAGGCCCTGGTCCTTTGCGAAGCCTGCGTAGCGCTGGCGACGCCTGTGGAGATGGAGTTGGCTGGGCCTCAAAGTCATCTTCTTCTTGCACTGATGGGGTTGCTTGCGGTTGGGGAGAGCTTGGAGTGTCTTGTCTTTGTGGGTGATCAGCCCACGATGCATCCTAAGCAGTTGGCGTCGGAGGACGACCAATGCTGATGAGTTCGCTGTGCGTGAGCACAGGCGATGATACCAGTTGGTGCTCGATCTGAGGAAGGACTTCATCATCTTCAACATTGTCATGGTGACCAATGTCTCACTACTAGGGAAAAGGCTAGCAGCAGCGCGGGTTTTAGGCCTATCAGCAGCGCGGGTACCCGCGCTACCAATAAGGCGCTACAGCTAACTCTTAGTAGTAGCACTGCATGTACCCGCGCTACCACTATTGACTATAGCAGCAGCGCTTTTCAGGAACGTGCTGCTATTACTTAGCTGTAGCGATTTCCCGGTCCAGCGCTACTGTTATATCTTTCACCATTTCCCCATTCCGGCTTCGATAAACTGCAATTTCCAGATACTAGGTACTACTAGATATCAATTTCATAAAGCATTATAGGTACTAGGTAGTACTCCCTCGGTTCGAAATTACTCGTCGTGGTTTTAGTTCAAATTTGAACTCAAACCACGACGAGTAATTTGGAACCGAGGGAGTACTAGATAACAATTTCATATATACTCAACATGCATCCTCAAGCAGTACAAGGTGACATCGCCGACAATCATCATATTTAGTTGTAGATGATATCGACGACGATCATCATATGTAGTTCTACATGATATCGACGACGATCATCATATGTAGTTCTATATGATATAGCTAAAGGAAATATGCCCTAGAGGCAATAATAAAGTTATTATTTATTTCCTTATATCATGATAAATGTTTATTATTCATGCTAGAATTGTATTAACCGGAAACATAATACATGTGTGAATACATAGACAAACAGAGTGTCACTAGTATGCCTCTACTTGACTAGCTCGTTAATCAAAGATGGTTATGTTTCCTAACCATGAACAAAGAGTTGTTATTTGATTAACGAGGTCACATCATTAGTTGAATGATCTGATTGACATGACCCATTCCATTAGCTTAGCACCCGATCGTTTAGTATGTTGCTATTGCTTTCTTCATGACTTATACATGTTCCTATGACTATGAGATTATGCAACCCCCGTTTGCCGGAGGAACACTTTGGGTGCTACCAAACGTCACAACGTAACTGGGTGATTATAAAGGAGCATTACAGGTGTCTCCAAAGGTAGATGTTGGGTTGGCGTATTTCGAGATTAGGATTTGTCACTCCGATTGTCAGAGAGGTATCTCTGGGCCCTCTCGGTAATGCACATCACTTAAGCCTTGCAAGCATTACAACTAATGAGTTAGTTGCGAGATGATGTATTACGGAACGAGTAAAGAGACTTGCCGGTAACGAGATTGAATTAGGTATTGGATACCGACGATCGAATCTCGGGCAAGTAACATACCGATGACAAAGGAAATAACGTATGTTGTTATACGGTCTGACCGATAAAGATCTTCGTAGAATATGTAGGACCCAATATGGGCATCCAGGTCCCGCTATTGGTTATTGACCGGAGACGTGTCTCGGTCATGTCTACATTGTTCTCGAACCGTACGGTCCGCACGCTTAAGGTTTCGATGACAGTTATATTATGAGTTTATGAGTTTTGATGTACCGAAGGAGTTTGGAGTCCCGGATGAGATCCGGGACATGCCGAGGAGTTTCGAAATGGTCGAGACGTAAAGATCGATATATTGGACGACTATATTCGGACTTCGGAAAGGTTCCGAGTGATTCGGGTATTTTTCGGAGTACCGGGGAGTTACGGGAATTCGCTGGGAGAAGTATTGGGCCTTGATGGGCTTTAGTGGGAAGAGGAGAAAAGGCCTGCTGCGCCCCCCCTCCCCTCTAGTCCGAATTGTACTAGGGAAAAGGGGGCCGGCCACCTCTCCTTCTCCTCCTATTCCTTCTGCCTTCCTCCCCTCTTGGTGGACTCCTACTAGGACTTGGAGTCCTCGTAGGACTCCCTATCCTGGCCGCACCATTGCCTTGGCCGGCCTCCTCCTCCTCCATCCTTTATATACAAGGGCAGGGGGCACCCCATAGACACACAAGTTGATCCTTGAGATTGTTCCTTAGCCGTGTGCGGTGCCCCCTGCCACCAAATTCCACCTCGATCATACTGTTGTAGTGCTTAGGCGAAGTCCTGCGTCGGTAGTACATCAAGATCGTCACCACGCCGTCGTGCTGACGGAACTCCTCCCCGAAGCTTTGCTGGATCGGAGTCCGGGGATCGTCATCGAGCTGTACGTGTGCTAAGAACTCGGAGGTGCCGGAGTAACGGTGCTTGGATCGGTCGGATCGGGAAGAAGACGTACGACTACTTCCTCTACGTTGTGTGATCGCTTCCGCAGTCGGTCTGCGTTGGTACATAGACAACACTCTCCCCCTCGTTGTTGTGCATCACCATGATCTTGCGTGTGCGTAGGAAATTTTTTGAAATTACTACGTTCTCCTACAGTGGCATCCGAGCCTAGGTTTTATGGTTTGATGTTATTTGCACGAGTAGAACACAAGTGAGTTGTGGGCGATACAAGTCATACTGCCTACCAGCATGTCATACTTTGGTTCGGCGGTATTGTTGGACGAGACGACCCGGACCAACCTTACGCGTACGCTTACGCGAGACCGGTTCCCTCGACGTGCTTTGCACATAGATGGCTTGCGGGCGACTGTCTCTCCAACTTTAGTTGAACCAAGTATGGCTACGCCCGGTCCTTGAGAAGGTTAAAACGGAGTCTATTTGACGAACTATCGTTGTGGTTTCGATGCGTAGGTGAGATGAGTTCTTACTTAAGCCCGTAGCAGCCACGTAAAACTTGCAACAACAAAGTAGAGGACGTCTAACTTGTTTTTGCAGGGCATGTTGTGATGTGATATGGTCAAGGCATGATGCTTATTTTATTGTATGAGATGATCATGTTTTGTAACTGAGTTATCGGCAACTGGCAGGAGCCATATGGTTGTCGCTTTATTGTATGTAATGCAATCGCGATGTAATGCTTTAATTTATTACTAAGAGGTAGTGATAGTCGTGGAAGCATAAGATTGGCGAGACAACAACGATGCTACGATGGAGATCAAGGTGTCGCGCCGGTGACGATGGTGATCATGAAGGTGCTTTAGAGATGGAGATCACAAAGCACAAGATGATGATGGCCATATCATATCACTTATATTGATTGCATGTGATGTTTATCCTTTTATGCATCTTATCTTGCTTTGATTGACGGTAGCATTATAAGATGATCTCTCACTAAATTATCAAGAAGTGTTCTCCCTGAGTATGCACCGTTGCCAAAGTTCGTCGTGCCCAGACACCACGTGATGATTGGGTGTGATAAGCTCTACGTCCATCTACAACGGGTGCAAGCCAGTTTTGCACACGCAGAATACTCAGGTTAAACTTGACGAGCCTAGCATATGCAGATATGGCCTCGGAACACAGAGACCGAAAGGTCGAGCGTGAATCATATAGTAGATATGATCAACATAAACGATGTTCACCATTGAAAACTACTCCATCTCACGTGATGATCGGTTATGGTTTAGTTGATTTGGATCACGTGATCACTTAGAGGATTAGAGGGATGTCTATCTAAGTGGGAGTTCTTAAGTAATATGATTAAATTGAACTTAAATTTATCATGAACTTAGTCCTGGTAGTATTTTGCGAATCATGTTGTAGATCAATAGCTCGCGTTGTTGCTTCCCTGTGTTTATTTTGATATGTTCCTAGAGAAAATTGTGTTGAAAGATGTTAGTAGCAATGATGCGGATTGGATCCGTGATCTGAGGTTTATCCTCATTGCTGCACAGAAAAATTATGTCCTTGATGCACCGCTAGGTGACAGACCTATTGCAGGAGCAGATGCAGACGTTATGAACGTTTGGCTAGCTCAATATGATGACTACCTGATAGTTTAGTGCACCATGCTTAATGGCTTAGAATCGGGACTTCAAAGACGTTTTGAATTTCATGGACCATATGAGATGTTCCAGGAGTTGAAGTTAATATTTCAAGCAAATACCCGAGTTGAGAGATATGAAGTCTCCAACAAGTTCTATAGCTAAAAGATGGAGGAGAATCGCTCAACTAGTGAGCATGTGTTTAGATTGTCTGGGTACTACAATCGCTTGAATCAAATGGGAGTTAATCTTCCAGATAAGATAGTGATTGACAGAATTCTCTAGTCACCATGACCAAGTTAGTAGAACTTCATGATGAACTATAGTATGCAAGGGATGACGAAAACGACTCCCGAGCTTTTCATGATGATGAAATCGATGAAGGTAGAAATCAAGAAAAACATCAAGTGTTGATGGTAGACAAGACCACTAGTTTCAAGAAAAGGGCAGAGGGAAGAAGGGGAACTTCAAAAAGAACAGCAAGCAAGTTGTTGCTCAAGTGAAGAAGCCCAAGTCTGGACCTAAGCCTGAGACTGAGTGCTTCTACTGCAAAGGGACTGGTCACTGGAAGCGGAACTACCCCAAGTGATTGGCGGATAAGAAGGATGGCAAAGTGAACAAAAGTATATTTGATATACATATTATTGATGTGTGCTTTACTAGTGTTTATAGCAACCCCTCAGTATTTGATATTGGTTCAGTTGCTAAGAGTAGTAACTCGAAACAGGAGTTGCAGAATAAATAGAGACTAGTTAAGGGTGAAGTGACGATGTGTGTTGGAAGTAGTTCCAAGATTGATATGATCATCATCGCACACTCCCCTATACTTTCAGGATTAGTGTTGAACTTAAATAAGTGTTATTTGGTTTTTGCGTTGAGCATGAATATGATTTGATCATGTTTTATTGCAATACGGTTATTCATTAAAGTCAGAGAATAATTGTTGTTCTGTTTACATGAATAAAACCTTCGATGGTCATACACCCAATGAAACAAGTTCGTTGGATCTCGATCGTAGTGATACACATATTCATAATATTGAAACCAAAAGATGCAAAGTTAATAATGATAGTGCAACTTATTTGTGGCACTGCGTTTAGGTCATATTGGTATAAAGCGCATGAAGAAACAACATACTGATGGGCTTTCAGAATCACTTGATGCTTGCGAACCATGCCTTTTGGGCAAGATGACTAAAACGCCGTTCTCCGGAACAGTGGAGCAACCAACAGATTTGTTGGAAATCATACATACTGATGTATGTGGTTCGATGAATATTTAAGGCTTGCAGCGGGTATCATTATTTTCTGACCTTCACAGATGATTTGAGCAGATATGGGTATATCTACTTAATGAAATAGAAGTCTGATACATTTGAAAAGTTCATATAATTTCAGAGTGAAGTGAAAAATCATCGTAACAAGAAAATAAAGTTTCTACGATCTGATCGTGGAAAAGAGTATTTGAGTTACGAGTTTGCTCTTCAGTTAAAACAATGTGAAATAGTTTCACTACTCACGCCACCTGGAACACCACAGCATAATGGTGTGTCCGAACGTCATAACCGTACTTTATTGGATATAGTGCAATCTATGATGTTTCTTACCGATTTACCACTATCGTTTTTGGGGTCATGCATTAGAGACAGCTACATTCACGTTAAAAAGGGGCACCATCTATATCCGTTGAGACGACGCCTTATGAACTATGGTTTGGCAAGAAACCAAAGTTGTCGTTTCTTGAAGCTTGGGGTTGCGATGCTTATGAGAAAAAGTTTCATCCTGATAAGCTCAAACCCAAATCGGAGAAATATGTCTTCATAGGATACCCAAAGGAGACTGTTGGGTACACCTTCTATCACAGATCCTAAGGCAAGACATTCGTTGCTTATAATGGATCCTTTGTAGAGAAGGAGTTTCTCTCGAAAGAAGTGAGTGGGAGGAAAGTAGAACTTGATAAGGTAATTGTACCTTCTACCTTATTGGAAAGTAGTTCATCACAAAAATCTGTTCTTGTGACTACTACACCAATTAGTGAGGAAGCTAATGATGATGATCATGTAACTTCAGATCAAGTTACTACCGAATCTCGTAGGTAAACCAGAGTGAGATCCGCACCAGAGTTGTTCGGTAATCCTGTTCTGGAGGTCATGTTACTTGACCATGACGAACCTACGAACTGTGAGGAAGCGATGATGAGCCCAAATTCCGCGAAATGGTTTGAGGCCATGAAATCTGAGATATGATCCATGTATGAGAACAAAGTATGGACTTTGATGGATTTGCCCAATGATCGGCAAGCCATAGAAAATAAATGGATCTTCAAGAGGAAGACGGACGTTGATAGTAGTGTTACTATCTACAAAGCTAGAATTGTCGCAAAAGGTTTTCGACAAGTTCAAAGTGTTGACTACGATGAGAGTTTCTCACCCGTATCTATGCTTAAGTCTGTCCGAATCATGTTAGCAATTGCCGCATTTTATGAAATCTGGCAAATGGATAAACAAAACTGCATTCCTTAATGGATTTCTTAAAGAAGAGTTGTATATGATGCAACCGGTAGGTTTTGTCAATCCTAAAGGTGCTAACAAAATATGCAAGCTCCAGCGATTCATCTATGGACTGGTGCAAGCATCTCAGAGTTGGAATACACGTTTTGATAAGTTGATCAAAGCATATAGTTTTATACAGACTTGCAGTGAAGCCTGTATTTACAAGAAAGTGAGTGGGAGCACTACAACATTTCTGATAAGTATATGTGAATGACATATTGTTGATTGGAAATAATGTAGAATTATTTCGTAAAGCATAAAGGAGTGTTTGAAAGGAGTTTTTCAAAGAAAGACTTCGGTGAAGCTGCTTATATATTGAGCTTCAGGATCTATAGAGATAGATCAAGACGCTTGATAAGTTTTTTCAATGAGTACATACCTTGACAAGATTTTGAAGTAGTTCAAAATGGAGCAGTCAAAGAAAGAGTTCTTGCCTGTATTACAAGGTGTGAAGTTGAGTAAGACTCAAAGCCCGACCACGGCAGAAGATAGAAAGAGAATGAAAATCATTCCCTATGCCTTGGCCATAGGTTCTATAAAGTATGTCATGCTGTATACCAGATCTATTCTATACCCTGCACTGATTTGGCAAGGGAGTACAATAGTGATCTAGGAGTAGATCACTGGACAGCGGTCAGAATTATCCTTAGTGAAATAAGGATATGTTTCTCGATTATGGACGTGATAAAAAGGTTCGTCGTAAAGGGTTACGCCGATGCAAGTTTTTGACACTAATCTAGATGACTCTAAGTCTCGGTCTAGATACATATTGAAAGTGGGAGCAATTAGCTAGAGTAGCTCCATGCAGAGCATTGTTGACATAGAAATTTGCAAAATACATGTAGATCTGAATGTGGCAGACCCGTTGACTAAGATTCTCTCACAAGCAAAACATGATCACACCTTAGTACTCTTTGGTTGTTAATCACATAGAGATGTGAACTAGATTACTGACTCTAGTAAACCCTTTGAGTGTTGGTCACACGATGATGTGAACTATGGGTGTTAATCACATGGTGATGTGAACTATTGCTGCTAAATCACATGGCGATGTGAACTAGATTATTGACTCTAGTGCAAGTGGGAGACTGAAGGAAATATGCCCTAGAGGCAATAATAAAGTTATTATTTATTTCCTTATATCATGATAAATGTTTATTATTCATGCTAGAATTGTATTAACCGGAAACATAATACATGTGTGAATACATAGACAAACAGAGTGTCACTAGTATGCCTCTACTTGACTAGCTCGTTAATCAAAGATGGTTATGTTTCCTAACCATGAACAAAGAGTTGTTATTTGATTAACGAGGTCACATCATTAGTTGAATGATCTGATTGACATGACCCATTCCATTAGCTTAGCACCCGATCGTTTAGTATGTTGCTATTGCTTTCTTCATGACTTATACATGTTCCTATAACTATGAGATTATGCAACTCCCGCTTCCCAGAGGAACACTTTGGGTGCTACCAAACGTCACAACGTAACTGGGTGATTATAAAGGAGCATTACAGGTGTCTCCAATGGTAGATGTTGGGTTGGCGTATTTCGAGATTAGGATTCGTCACTCCGATTGTCAGAGAGGTATCTCTGGGCCCTCTCGGTAATGCACATCACTTAAGCCTTGCAAGCATTACAACTAATGAGTTAGTTGCGAGATGATGTATTACGGAACAAGTAAAGAGACTTGCCGGTAACGAGATTGAATTAGGTATTGGATACCGACGATCGAATCTCGGGCAAGTAACATACCGATGACAAAGGGAATAACGTATGTTGTTATGCGGTCTGACCGATAAAGATCTTCGTAGAATATGTAGGAGCCAATATGGGCATCCAGGTCCCGCTATTGGTTATTGACCGGAGACGTGTCTCGGTCATGTCTACATTGTTCTCGAACCGTAGGGTCCGCACGCTTAAGGTTTCGATGACAGTTATATTATGAGTTTATGAGTTTTGATGTACCGAAGGAGTTCGGAGTCCCGGATGAGATCGGGGACATGACGAGGAGTCTCGAAATGGTCGAGACGTAAAGATCGATATATTGGACGACTATATTCGGACTTCGGAAAGGTTCCGAGTGATTCGGGTATTTTTCGGAGTACCGGGGAGTTACGGGAATTCGCTGGGAGAAGTATTGGGCCTTGATGGGCTTTAGTGGGAAGAGGAGAAAAGGCCTGCTGCGCCCCCCCTCCCCTCTAGTCCGAATTGGACTAGGGAAAAGGGGGCCGGCCACCTCTCCTTCTCCTCCTATTCCTTCTGCCTTCCTCCCCTCTTGGTGGACTCCTACTAGGACTTGGAGTCCTAGTAGGACTCCCTATCCTGGCCGCACCTTTGCCTTGGCCGGCCTCATCCTCCTTCATCCTTTATATACAAGGGCAGGGGGCACCCCATAGACACACAAGTTGATCCTTGAGATCGTTCCTTAGCCGTGTGCGGTGCCCCCTGCCACCAAATTCCACCTCGATCATACCGTTGTAGTGCTTAGGCGAAGCCTTGCGTCGGTAGTACATCAAGATCGTCACCACGCCGTCGTGCTGACGGAACTCCTCCCCGAAGCTTTGCTGGATCGGAGCCCGGGGATCGTCATCGAGCTGTACGTGTGCTAAGAACTCGGAGGTGCCGGAGTAACGGTGCTTGGATCGGTCGGATCGGGAAGAAGACGTACGACTACTTCCTCTACGTTGTGTGATCGCTTCCGCAGTCGGTCTGCGTTGGTATGTAGACAACACTCTCCCCCTCGTTGCTGTGCATCACCATGATCTTGCGTGTGCGTAGGAAATTTTTTGAAATTACTACGTTCTCCTACAATAGCCACATACACATATGTAGTTCTAGATGATATCGACGACGATCATCATCCTCAAGCCTGGGCGGTGGGTGTTCCTGATAGTAATTAGGATGGCCTGTCCAGCAAGAAAATTCTTGCCAACGAGGAATCTCTTCCACCCAACCGAGTTCAAGTGTGTGCGACCATCTATGCCCATGCGGTAAGTACATCTGGTGACGGAGCTGAAGGAAATATGCCCTAGAGGCAATAATAAAGTTATTGTTTATTTCCTTATATCATGATAAATGTTTATTATTCATGCTAGAATTGTATTAACCGGAAACATAATACATGTGTGAATACATAGACAAACAGAGTGTCACTAGTATGCCTCTACTTGACTAGCTCGTTAATCAAAGATGGTTATGTTTCCTAACCATGAACAAAGAGTTGTTATTTGATTAACGGGATCACATCATTAGTTGAATGATCTGATTGACATGACCCATTCCATTAGCTTAGCACCCGATCGTTTAATATGTTGCTATTGCTTTCTTCATGACTTATACATGTTCCTATGACTATGAGATTATGCAACTCCCGTTTGCCGGAGGAACACTTTGTGTGTTACCAAACGTCACAACGTAACTGGGTGATTATAAAGGAGCTCTACAGGTGTCTCCAAAGGTACATGTTGGGTTGTCGTATTTCGAGATTAGGATTTGTCACTCCGAATGTCGGAGAGGTATCTCTGGGCCCTCTCGGTAATGCACATCACTTAAGCCTTGCAAGCATTGCAGCCAATGAGTTAGTTGCGAGATGATGTATTACGGAACGAGTAAAGAGACTTGCCGGTAACGAGATTGAACTAGGTATTGGATACCGACGATCGAATCTCAGGCAAGTAACATACCGATGACAAAGGGAACAACATATGTTGTTATGCGGTCTGACCGATAAAGATCTTCGTAGAATATGTAGGAGCCAATATGGGCATCCAGGTCCCGCTATTGGTTATTGACTGGAGACGTGTCTCGGTCATGTCTACATTGTTCTCGAACCGTAGGGTCCGCACGCTTAAGGTTTCGATGACAGTTATATTATGAGTTTATGAGTTTTCATGTACCGAAGGTGTTCGGAGTCCCGGATGAGATCGGTGACATGACGAGAAGTCTCGAAATGGTCGAGACGTAAAGATCGATATATTGGACGACTATATTCGGACATCGGAAAGGTTCCGAGTGATTCGGGTATTTTTCGGAGTACCGGGTAGTTACGTGAGAAGCAATGGGCCTTGATGGGCTTTAGTGGAAAGAGGAGAAAGGGCCAAGGGGCTGCTGCGCCCTCCCCCCTCCCCTCTAGTCTGAATTGGACTAGGGAAAAGGGGGCCGGCCACCTTTCCTTCTCCTCCACTTCCTTCTCCCTTCCTCCCCTCTTGGTGGACTCCTACTAGGACTTGGAATCCTAGTAGGACTCCACATCCTGGCCGCACCAAGCCTTGGCCGGCCTCCTCCTCCTCCATCCTTTATATACTGAGGCAAGGGGCACCCCATAGACACACAAGTTGATCATTGAGATCGTTCCTTAGCCGTGTGCGGTGCCCCCTGCCACCATATTCCACCTCGATTATATTGTAGCAGTGCTTAGGCGAAGCCCTGCGACGGTAGTACATCAAGATCGTCACCACGCCGTCGTGCTGACGGAACTCCTCCCCGACGCTTTGCTGGATCGGAGCCCGGGGATCGTCATCGAGCTGTACGTGTGCTAAGAACTCGGAGGTGCCGGAGTAACGGTGCTTGGATCGGTCGGATCGGGAAGACGTACGACTACTTCCTCTACGTTGTGTCAACGCTTCCGCAGTCGGTCTGCGTGGGTACGTAGACAACACTCTCCCCTCTCGTTGCTATGCATCACCATGATCTTGCATGTGCGTAGGAAATTTTTGAAATTACTACGTTCCCCAACAGTGGCATCCGAGCCTAGGTTTTATGGTTTGATGTTATATGCACGAGTAGAACACAAGTGAGTTGTGGGCGATATAAGTCATACTGCCTACCAGCATGTCATACTTTGGTTCGGCGGTATTGTTGGACGAGACGACCCGGACCAACATTACGCGTACGCTTACGCGAGACCGGTTCCCCCGACGTGCTTTGCACATAGGTGGCTTGCGGGTGACTGTCTCTCCAACTTTAGTTGAACCGAGTGTGGCTACGCCCGGTCTTTGCGAAGGTTAAAACAGAGTCTATTTGACAAACTATCGTTGTGGTTTTGATGCGTAGGTGAGATTGGTTCTTGCTTAAGCCCGTAGCAGCCACGTAAAACTTGCAACAACAAAGTAGAGGACGTCTAACTTGTTTTTGCAGGGCATGTTGTGATGTGATATGGTCAAGGCATGATGATGAATTTATTGTATGAGATGATCATGTTTTGTAACCGAGTTATCGGCCACTGGCAGGAGCCATATGGTTGTCGCTTTATTGTATGCAATGCAATCGTGATGTAATGCTTTACTTTATCAATAAGCAGTAGCGATAGTCGTGGAAGCATAAGATTGGCGAGACGACAACGATGCTACGATGGAGATCAAGGTGTCGCGCCGGTGACGATGGTGATCATGACGGTGCTTCGGAGATGGAGATCACAAGCACAAGCACAAAATGATGATGGCCATATCATATCACTTATATTGATTGCATGTGATGTTTATCTTTTTATGCATCTTATCTTGCTTTGATTGACGGTAGCATTATAAGATGATCTCTCACTAATTATCAAGAAGTGTTCTCCCTGAGTATGCACCGTTGCGAAAGTTCTTCGTGCTGAGACACCACGGTGATGATCGGGTGTGATAGGCTCTACGTTCAAATACAACGGGTGCAAAACAGTTGCACACGCGGAATACTCAGGTTATACTTGACGAGCCAAGCATATACAGATATGGGCTCGGAACACGGAGACCGAAAAGTCGAGCGTGAATCATATAGTAGATATGATCAACATAGTGATGTTCACCAATGAAACTACTCCATCTCACGTGATGATCGGACATGGTTTAGTTGATTTGGATCACGTGATCACTTAGAGGATTAGAGGGATGTCAATTTAAGTGGGAGTTCTTAAGTAATATGATTAAATTGAACTTAAATTTATCATGAACTTAGTCCTGGTAGTATTTTGCAAATTATGTTGTAGATCAATAGCTCGCATTGTTGCTTCCCTGTGTTTATTTTGATATGTTCCTCGAGAAAATTGTGTAGAAAGATGTTAGTAGCAATGATGCGGATTGGATACGTGATCTGAGGTTTATCCTCATTGCTGTGCAGAAAAATGATGTCCTTGATGCACCGCTAGGTGACAGACCTATTGCAGGAGCAGATGCAGACGTTATGAAATGTTTGGCTAGCTCAATATGATGACTACTTGATAGTTTAGTGCACCATGCTTAACGGCTTAGAATTGGGACTTCAAAGACGTTTTGAACGTCATGGACCATATGAGATGTTCCAGGTATTGAAGTTAATATTTCAAGCAAATACCCGAGTTGAGAGATATGAAGTCTCCAACAAGTTCTATAGCTAAAAGATGGAGGAGAATCGCTCAACTAGTGAGCATGTGCTCGGATTGTCTGGGTACTACAATCGCTTGAATCAAGTGGGAGTTAATCTTCCAGATAAGATAGTGATTGACAGAATTCTCTAGTCACCATCACCAAGTTAGTAGAACTTCGTGATGAACTATAATATGCAAGGGATAAGGGAAACAACTCCCAAGCTCTTCGTGATGCTGAAATCAACGAAGGTAGAAATCAAGAAAAACATCAAGTGTTGATGGTTGACAAGACCACTAGTTTGAAGAAAAGGGCAAAAGGGAAGAAGGGGAACTTCAAGAAGAACGGCAAGCAAGTTGCTGCTCAAGTGAAGAAGCCCAAGTCTAGTCCTAAGCCTGAGACTAAGTGCTTCTACTGCAAAGGGACTGGTCACTGAAAGCAGAACTACCCCAAGTGATTGGCGGATAAGAAGGATGGCAAAGTGAACATAAGTATATTTGATATACATGTTATTGATGTGTACTTTACTAGTGTTTATAGCAACCCCTCAGTATTTGATACTGGTTCAGTTGCTAAGAGTAGTAACTCGAAACGGGAGTTGCAGAATAAACAGAAACTAGTAAAAGTCGAGGTGACGATGTGTGTTGGAAGTAGTTCCAAGATTGATATGATCATCATCGCACTCTCCCTATACTTTCGGGATTAGTGTTGAAACTAAATAAGTGTTATTTGGTGTTTGCGTTGAGCATGAATATGATTTGATCATGTTTATTGCAATACGGTTATTCATTTAAGTTAGAGAACAATTGTTGTTCTGTTTACATGAATAAAACCTTATATGGTTACACACCCAATGAAAATGGTTCGTTGGATCTCGATCGTAGTGATACACATATTCATAATATTGAAACCAAAAGATGCAAAGTTAATAATGATAAGTGCAACTTATTTGTGGCACTGCCGTTTAGGTCATATTGGTGTAAAGCGCATGAAGAAACTCCATGCTGATGGGCTTTTTGAATCACTTGATTATGAATCACTTGATGCTTGCGAACCATGCCTCATGGGCAGGATGACTAAGACTCCTTTCTCCGGAACAATAGAGCAAGCAACTAACTTATTGGAAACAATACATACTGATGTATGCGATCCGATGAGTGTTGAGGCTCGTGGCAAGTATCATTATTTTCTGACCTCCACAGATGAGTTGAGCAGATATGGGTATATCTACTTGATGAAACACAAGTCTGAAACATTTGAAAAGTTCAAAGAATTTCAGAGTGAAGTGGAGAATCATCGTAACAAGAAAATAAAAGTTTCTACGATATGATCGCAGAGGTAAAATATTTGAGTTACGAGTTTGGCCTTCAGTTAAAACAATGTGAAATAGTTTCACTACTCACGCCACCTGGAACACCACAGTGTAATGGTGTGTCCGAACATCGTAACCGTACTTTATTAGATATGGTGCAATCTATGATGTCTCTTGCCGATTTACCACTATCATTTTGGGGTTATGCATTAGAGACAGCTGCATTCACGTTAAATAGGGCACCATCTAAATCCGTTGAGACGACACTATATGAACTATGGTTTAGCAAGAAACCAAAGTTGTCGTTTCTTAAAAAATTTTGGGGTTGTGATGCTTATGTGAAAAAGTTTCATCCTGATAAGCTCAAACCCAAATCGGAAAAATATGTCTTCATAGGATACCCAAAAGTTACTGTTGGGTACACCTTCTATCACAGATCCGAAGGCAAGACTTTTCTTGCTAAATTCGGAAACTTTTTGGAGAAGGAGTTTCTCTCGAAAGAAGTGAGTGGGAGGAAAGTAGAACTTGATGAGGTAACTGTACCTCCTCCCTTATTGGAAAGTAGTACATCACAGAAACCGATTTCTGTGACACCTACACCAATTAGTGAGGAAGCTAATGATGATGATCATGAAACTTCAGATCAAGTTACTACCGAATCTCGTAGGTAAACTAGAGTGAGATCCACACCAGAGTGGTACGGTAATCCTGTTCTGGAAGTCATGTTACTAGACCATGACGAACTTGCGAACTATGAGGAAGCGATGATGAGCCCAGATTCCGCAAAATGGTTTGAGGCCATGAAATCTGAGATATGATCCATGTATGAGAACAAATATGGACTTTGATGGATTTGCCCGATGATCGGCAAGCCATAGAAAATAAATGGATCTTCAAGAGGAAGACGGACGCTGATAGTAGTGTTACTATCTACAAAGCTAGAATTGTCACAAAAGGTTTTCAACAAGTTCAAGGTGTTGACTACGATGAGAGTTTCTCACTCGTATCTATGCTTAAGTCTGTTCGAATCATGTTAGCAATTGCCACATTTTATTAAAACTGGCAAATGGATAAACAAAACTGCATTCCTTAATGGATTTATTAAAGAAGAGTTGTATACGATGCAACTAGAAAGTTTTGTCGATCCTAAAGGTGTTAACAAAATATGCAAGCTCCAGCAATCCATCTATGGACTGGTACAAGCATCTCGGAGTTGGAATATACGCTTTGATGAGTTGATCAAAGCATATAGTTTTATACAGACTTGCGGTGAAGCCTGTATTTACAAGAAAGTGAGTGGGAGCACTACAGCATTTCTGATAAGTATATGTGAATAACATATTGTTGATCGGAAATAATGTAGAATTATTCTGTAAAGCATAAAGGAGTGTTTGAAAGGAGTTTTTTCAAAGAAAGACTTCGGTGAAGCTGCTTACATATGGAGTATCAAGATCTATAGAGATAGATCAAGACGCTTGATAAGTTTTTTCAATGAATACATACCTTGACAAGATTTTGAAGTAGTTCAAAATGGAACAGTCAAAGAAAGAGTTCTTGCCTGTGTTACAAGGTGTGAAATTGAGTAAGACTCAAAACCCGACCACGGCAGAAGATAGAAAGAGAATGAAAGTCATTCCCTATGCCTTGGCCATAGGTTCTATAAAGTATGCCATGCTGTGTACCAGATCTATTGTATACCCTACACTGATTTTGGCAAGGGAGTACAATAGTGATCTAGGAGTAGATCACTGGATAGCGGTCAAAATTATCCTTAGTGAAATAAGGATATGTTTCTCGATTATGGAGGTGACAAAAAGGTTCGTCGTAAAGGGTTACCTCAATGCAAGTTTTGACACCAATCTAGATGACTCTAAGTCTCAATCTGGATACATATTGAAAGTGGGAGCAATTAGCTAGAGTAGCTCCATATAGAGCGTTGTTGACATAGAAATTTGCAAAATACATGCGGATCTGAATGTGGCAGGCCCGTTGATTAAGATTCTCTCACAAGCAAAACATGATCACACCTTAGTACTCTTTGAGTGTTAATCACATAGTGATGTGTACTAGATTACTAACTCTAGTAAACCCTTTGGGTGTTCATCACATATCGATGTGAACTATGGGTGTTAATCACATGGTGATGTGAACTATTGCTATTAAATCACATGGCGATGTGAAACTAGATTATTGACTCCAGTGCAAGTGGGAGACTGAAGGAAATATGCCCTAGAGGCAATAATAAAGTTATTATTTATTTCCTTATATCATGATAAATGTTTATTATTCATGCTAGAATTGTATTAACCGGAAACATAATACATGTGTGAATACATAGACAAACAGAGTGTCACTAGTATGCCTCTACTTGACTAGCTCGTTAATCAAAGATGGTTATGTTTCCTAACCATGAACAAAGAGTTGTTACTTGACTAACGGGATCACATCATTAGTTGAATGATCTGATTGACAAGACCCATTCCATTAGCTTAGCACCCGATCGTTTAGTATGTTGCTATTGCTTTCTTCATGACTTATACATGTTCCTATGACTATGAGATTATGCAACTCCCGTTTGCCGGAGGAACACTTTGTGTGCTACCAAACGTCACAACGTAACTGGGTGATTATAAAGGAGCTCTACAGGTGTCTACAAAGGTACATGTTGGGTTGGCGTATTTCGAGATTAGGATTTGTCACTCCGAATGTCGGAGAGGTATCTCTGGGCCCTCTCGGTAATGCACATCACTTAAGCCTTGCAAGCATTGCAGCCAATGAGTTAGTTGCGAGATGATGTATTACGGAACGAGTAAAGAGACTTGCCGGTAACGAGATTGAACTAGGTATTGGATACCGACAATCGAATCTCAGGCAAGTAACATACCGATGACAAAGGGAACAACATATGTTGTTATGCGGTCTGACCGATAAAGATCTTTGTAGAATATGTAGGAGCCAATATGGGCATCCAGGTCCCGCTATTGGTTATTGACCGGAGACGTGTCTCGGTCATGTCTACATTGTTCTCGAACCGTAGGGTCCGCACGCTTAAGGTTTCGATGACAGTTATATTATGAGTTTGTGAGTTTTGATGTAACGAAGGAGTTCGGAGTCCCGGATGAGATCGGGGACATGACGAGGAGTCTCGAAATGGTCGAGACATAAAGATCGATATATTGGACGACTATATCGGACATCGGAAAGGTTCCGAGTGATTCAGGTATTTTTTGGAGTACCGGGTAGTTACGGGAGAAGCAATGGGCCTTGATGGGCTTTAGTGGAAAGAGGAGAAAGGGCCAAGGGGCTGCTGCGCCCCCCTCCGCTCTAGTCCGAATTGGACTAGGGAAAAGGGGCCGGCCACCTTTCCTTCTCCTCCACTTCCTTCTCCCTTCCTCCCCTCTTGGTGGACTCCTACTAGGACTTGGAATCCTAGTAGGACTCCACATCCTGGCCGCACCAAGCCTTGGCCGGCCTCCTCCTCCTCCATCCTTTATATACTGAGGTAAGGGGCACCCCATAGACACACAAGTTGATCATTGAGATCGTTTCTTAGCCGTGTGCGGTGCCCCCTGCCACCATATTCCACCTCGATTATATTGTAGCAGTGCTTAGGCGAAGCCCTGCGACGGTAGTACATCAAGATCGTCACCACGCCGTCGTGCTGACGGAACTCCTCCCCGACGCTTTGCTGGATCGGAGCCCGGGGATCGTCATCGAGCTGTACGTGTGCTAAGAACTTGGAGGTGCCGGAGAAACGGTGCTTGGATCGGTCGGATCGGGAAGACATACGACTACTTCCTCTATGTTGTGTCAATGCTTTCGCAGTCGGTCTGCGTGGGTACGTAGACAACACTCTCCCCTCTCGTTGCTATGCATCACCATGATCTTGCGTGTGCGTAGGAAATTTTTTGAAATTACTACGTTCCCCAACAGGAGCCCCTTGCGGTAAGGCATAGTCCAACTGAGCCTTCTTCATCAGGCTCGATACCACAACTCACAGATAGGTTCTTTAGCAATCTCTGAATAAGAAAACATATCAATTAATAAATAGCCTAAGCATGTGATCAGACTCTACACTAAAGTATATCATCAATTAGATTCCACAAAGCATATCATTGGACTCTACACTAAGCATATCATCGGATTCACTAAGCATATAATCGGATAATTTGCATTTGTAAGTATAACAATAAAGCATATATATATATATCATCAAATTACTACATGCAGTACGTATAACATACCATTTCATGCCGATCGACCATGATACTTGTCAGGCGGGTCACGAATGGCACCCCGACAAAGTCATCACGTGGCGGAATTATATCCCATAGGTTGCACACCTCCTCCTCGCTCAGCCTCATTCTTTGAGCTATGATGGCTTCATGAAGTGGGTTCTCATCATCTTCATTGAGTGGGTCCTCATTATCTTCATCATCTTCGTCATCTTCATCATCTTCCACCAGGTTGATATAAATGACAACCAGCTTGGGTCTTTCTGCTCTGAAGGAGAATCTGATCAACTCACCACCAGTAAGACGCATGCGAGCCAGGAAACGGGCCCATCCATCTCCTCCAATCTGCGACATATTGCGTCCTTTCTCGACCTCCATAGTGTACGCCCCCCCCAGGAGCCTCAAATGTCACAGTGTCTCCTGTCAGCTTGTTGAATTTCAACCTCACATTGCATGGGATGATCTGTGTAAGAAAACCAAAATGACACAATGCAGTAATGCCAACACTAAAAATAAAATAGTTGTTACATTTCATCTAATTTCTTACCGCCGCATGACGAAAACTCGGATGGAAGTAGATGCCGAACAGCTTGCCAGTTGCAAGGCTGCTGGCGCACCTTGACTTGCACAGTCGACATAGTGGTGCTGGTGGTGGCGCCATTTTACTAAATCAACTAAATCAAAATGTTCTAAATCAACTAGCCTACTAAATCAACTAAATCAACTAGCCTACTAAATAAACTAAATCAAAATGTTCTAAATCAACTAAATCAACTGAATCATATCAACTAAATCGACTAAATCAACTAGCATACTAAATCAACTAGCATACTAAATCCACTAGCATACTAAATCAACTAAATCAAAATGTTACATATGAAAGCCTACTAAATCAAAATGTATCAGGGAGGAGGGACAAGGAGGGGCGACTCGAGGAGGGAGAAGATAGTAGGACGGAGGAGGAAGGCGGAGCGAGGAGGGGCCGGCCGGCGGCGAGTGGAGGGAGGACGGATCGAGGAGGAAGGCGGAGCGAGGAGGGGGCGGCCAACGGTGAGTGGAGGGAGGACGGAGGAGGAGGCCGGTACCGAGTCCAGCGAGGAGGATGAGGCGACAACGGCGCAGATCGGGGGAGGGGCGACGGGGGAGGGGCGACGGGGGAGGACCGGCGGCGCGGGGGGTGAGGAGGAGACCGTGATCGAGTGTGTGTGAGTGTGATCTGTGGATGAGGCTAGTGAGATATGTAGTTAATTTAGCAGTAGCGATTATTGCCTGAATGTGCTGCTGCTATGTTACGTAGCAGTAGCGCTGTCTATTTTAATGCGCTGCTGCTATAACTGGCCTCGCGGCGGCGTCGTGGGAATTTTAGCAGTAGCGTCGCTTGGAGTGCGCGCGCTACTGATAAACTCGTTTCAGCAGCGAGTTTCCACAGCCCGTGCTACTGCTACTTAGCAGCAGCGCCTGATTGTATAGCGCGCCGCTGGTAAGATTATGTGTATAGGCTTTTCCCTAGTAGTGTCTTCAGCAGCGGTGGGATCAACTGCTGGAATGTCTTCAGCTTCAGGAGCCTCTGTGGAAGCAGGCTCATGAACAATCAGTTGGCGCTTGTGGTGTTCAGATGCAGGGCGAACCATTAAGATAGGTTCAACAACTAAGGGCTCTGTGGGAGAAGCCCAATCCTTCTTGGTTTTGCGCTTCTTCTTAGAGGGAGCGACATCAGAAGCTTCAGGATTTTTCCTTTTTCTGGCTTCAGCCTCGGCAGTCCTCGTCTTCTTCAGCTCTGAAGCAGTTGACCTGACCTTTGGCTTCGAGCCAGTCATGCTGCTTGGGAAGACTATGTGAGGTTCTTCCTGCCTCGAAGGTGCAGATTGGTCAGTTGAGGGCTTCTTCTTCTTTGCAGCCATTCTTGGGTCGATGTCAGGACGACCAAGAGCCTTGCGCTTCTCAACCTCATTGTAGGCTTGCACGCACTTGTCAGCCAGGCTCTTCATGCGCTCACGAGAACCTTGAGCTTCTTCACGCTTCTTAAGAAAGGCTTCCTTGAGCTCGTGCAGCATAATCTTGAAGTTTTTCACATCTTGCACGCTGAGTTTGGCCATGTGCTTCTTGAACTGAGCTTTCTCATAGTCGATCTTTTGCTTCAGTTCAACGATGCACCAGTGAAGCAATGGCGCCAGTGAAGGCGGCACTGAGGCCAATTGGAAGTTGCAGGTCTTCAAAGCTGAGGTCGGGCCTTTCAAACCACTCATCGATGAAGTTATGGATGATTACCACATCAAAGAGAGGCAAATCATTGAAGATCTCTGCTTCTTCCTTGCCCTTGATCAGTTGCTCAAGAGCGTCATCTGCAAGATCTTAATTGCTTGACAGATCAATGGCGTCATTGCGCAGAATAGCAGCAGCAGTCAGTGCCTGATCAGTACTCTTTCTCATCTCAGTCTTCTTGGAGATGTGTGATAGATCTTCAGACTGCACACTGTCTACAGGAGGTGCACTTGCCAGTGGCTTCGCACGTGAGATTTTTGGTGCTGAAGCAGATGTTGAAGCTTTAGGCTTCTTCAGTTTCTTTGGCTTCGGCGGTGCAGGCGCTTCATCAGATTCAGCGTCATCTGCAGGCTCATCCATGGCTGTCCCTTGAACCATGATATGAGTGATGAGACCTTCCAGGTTGTAGAAGGGCCCAACAAGATTGGGTTCAGCTTCGCGGGTGCCATTGGCACGGGGAGCAGAGGGACCAGGGTTGAAGTCTAGTCCCAATGACTTCTTGTTATGCTTCGCCGAATTCGTGGCAAACTGGAAGTTGCGCTTGAACAGATTGTTGTCACGACACCATGGCAATGACGATGGGTCTACATCCGCAGGCTGTGGTCCACGGACCATGCAGGGATAGAAGCCTTGTTCAATGGCTTCATCTCTGGACCTGGGTTGAAGATTTCTGTATAGGATGTCTCCCCATGGTTGCTTGATGGCATTCTTCTCAGCATATTCCTTGGTCACAAACCTATACTTGAACCACTTTTCTGCCCAAAATCATTGAATCCATTGGATTCGTGTCTTTCGCTGAGTGTAATCCTCTTCTGGATCTGTCTGGTACAGCTCTGAGAGGTCATCGGGCAGATCTCTTGATGTTCCACCTCGACGCTTTCTGCCACCCTTCCTTGTTGATTTCTCTGTAGCCATGATCTTCAAACTGAATGGCTTCAACATGTTCAAAGGTTTCAAAGGCTTTCACTTGCTGGTCAAGCAGGAACTGGCTTCGGGAGAATTTATATGATGCTGTAAGAATTCTGCAAATGAATGCAGACTATGAGAACCAAGGGATTCTCCCACGGACATGTACCTGTGACAGCATTAAGGTGCGAGGGAAGGGGAAGAGGTCATATGCATTCTCAGAAGATTTTGAAGATAAATTAGTTTAGAAGACATTGACCTCATAGTGCGAAGACATTCACTCATAGATAGAGAGTTGGTTCCAGATTTGTACGAATCCACGAATAAGTACAAGTGAGGAATCTAACTACTTTGTGAAGCATAAGTGAACATACTAGGCATATTATAAGATGCAGTATGAAATAGATCCAACTTGTGTGAATAGAAACTGCTTGTGGTAGAAAGTGATGAATCTTTAGGATCAAAGGGGCCATAAAAAGGAATTTTTATTTACCACACGAAGAACTGCTAGACAGAGTGGGAGAGGAGGCCGAGTAGTTCAATCGTCCATGCCCTAACTTGGCGACGGAGGACACCTACGGCGACGGTGGAGAAGACGATGTTCGCGGCCGGCGTGAAGACGGCGTCGGTGAGGTCGCGGCAGCTAAGCGCTTCGTCGCCGGCGTCGTCGAGGGTTAGCGGTGGCGCTAGGGTTTGTGCGAGAGTGGAAGAAAGGATAATGACTGTGGTGAGGCATGTATTTATAGGGATAGGGACGGCACAATGTTATTACACAGGTGCCCCTGGCGATTCACATCTGAAGGACACGTGGCCATCATGCAACATATCGGAGGTTGCTTCATGTTCCCACGCACGCCTGGATTGTCGGGTGGTCGTTCCCACTTCTCCGGGTTTCAGGTGAAGGAATTAGCATTGAAAATGGACTTAATGTTTGTCTCTGTATCTTCTGCTGACAAGGACGCAGAGAAGATATTCGATAGTTTCAATAGAATGCATATGATTTGGGGAGATAGAGTTTGAGATAAAAAGCATAGAGAGGTTAGGGTCCGATCACATTCACTTAGTTCAAAAGATTCAATAAGACATAGCTATAAGTGAATGCTGTAGAGGACAGAACACTAGTATATATATATGTATGTATGTATGTATGTATGTAAGAAAGAAAGACAATCAAATCAACATAGTGAAGATAATCATGAAGACAAGTTGAGATTGAAGCCAAACCAAATGTGAAGACATACCAAACGTAACGTCATGAGTGAAACACTTCAAACAGGAAAATTTGGTAGTGGCGTTACCCACCGTATAGGAAGTATTAGACCCAGACACGGCGCACAATTATCGTGGCGCTCTGAAATCAAATTCCACATTAATGTATTCACACTTAGAATGTAAGTCTTCATTGATTGAAGATATACTTTACTTCGTGTGTTCCACATCTAAGTCATTAGTATGCATAAGTGTTAGGATGTGTGCCTGATCACAGGACATTTGAGGATTCTAAGATATTCAGCTCACACCGTAACTTGCAAAACCTCTTCTCATCCAAGGGCTTGGTGAAGATATCTGCCAATTGCTCTTCAGTATTGACGTGTATGATATCAATATCTTCCTTCACAACATGATCTCTGAGAAAGTAATGACGAATTTCAATGTGCTTTGTCTTCGAGTGCTGAAGTGGGTTGTTGGCAATCTTGATGGTGCTTTCGTTGTCGCAGTAGAGTGGCACTTACTTCATATAAATGCCATAGTCTTTGAGTGTTTGCTTCATCCATAGAAGCTGAGCGCAGCAAGATCCAGCAGCAATGTATTCAGATTCAGCAGTGGAGAGAGATAGACAGTTCTGCTTCTTTGAAGACCAACATACAAGTGATCGTCCCAGAAAATGACATGTGCCTGATGTAGACTTGCGATCCACCTTGTCACCAGCATAATCAGCATCCGAGAATCCAATTAGATCAAACTCTGAGCCCTTTGGATACCATAATCCTAATGCTGGGGTGTGAGCCAAATATCTGAGAATTCGCTTCACAGCTAAGTGATGCGATTCCTTTGGTGCCACTTGGAATCAAGCACACATGCAAACACTAAGCATAATATTTGGCCTAGATGCACATAGATACAGTAAAGAACCAATCATGGAGCGGTATACCTTTTGATCGAACTCTTTACCATTGTCGTCGGGACCCAGATGATGTTCGGCTAACATTGGAGTCGTGAAGCCTTTGTAGTCTTGCATCCCAAATTTCTTCAGCCAATCTTTGAGGTACTTCTCTTGAGATATGAAGATGTCTTTGCGTTGCTGACGTATTTGAAGACCAAGGAAGAACTTCAGCTCTCCCATCATGGACATCTGATATTGATCTTGCATCATATATCCAAACTCGTCAGTGTATTTCTGATTGGTGCAGCCGAAGATAATGTCATCCACATATATTTGGCACACAAACAGTTCACCATCATATGTCTTCATGAAGAAAGTGGGGTCGAGGGAACCAGGTTTGAAGCCTTTGCTCTTCAGGAAGTATTTGAGTGTGTCATACCAAGCCCGAGGGGCTTGTTTGAGGCCATAAAGTGCCTTGTTGAGCTTGTACACTGTAACGCCCCATATGTAACCTTCCCGAATTGTACTCCAACTCTTCCCATTTTCGGCATTAAGTTATATTTAATTCTCGGGTTCGGGTCCTTGTCTCCGTGTGTTGTTTTTGTTTTCGTGCATCTCATATCATGTCATCACGCGCATTGCATTTGCATGCATGTTCATCTCATGCATTCGAGCATTTTCCCCGTTGTCCATTTTGCATTCCGGCGCTTCGTTCTCCTCCGGTGGCCATTTCTAGCTTTCTTTCGTGTATGGGGATTAAACATTTCCGGATTGGACCGAGACTTGCCATGCGGCCTTGGTTTACTACCGGTAGACCGCCTGTCAAGTTTCGGGTCATTTGGACTTCGTTTGATACTCCAACGGTTAACCGAGGGACCGAAAAGGCCTCATGTGTGTGCAGCCCAACACCCCTCCATTTTGGCACAAAACCCACCAAACTCTGCTCCATCGTCTCGGTCGTTCGATCACGATCGTGTGGGCGAAAACCGCACCTCATTTGGACTCTCCTAGCTCCCTCTATGCCTATATAAAGGCCCCCCATTTTTCGGATCTAGTCTCCCCCGTCCAACCCTAGCTTCAAAAAAAAAAGATCCGCCGCCGACGGACGTGTCCGGGCGGAGCCGGACAACGTCCGCCGCCACCGCCGACCAACCAGGGCCCGACACGCGTCCCCGCCGGCCTCCTCCTCCGCGCGGCCCGGCGAGCCCGCGGGAGGCCCACCCGCGCCGCCACCGGGCCAGATCCGCCGCGCCCGCAGCGCCCGCCGCCGCCTGCCTTCTCCTCCACGACCGGCCGCCGCCCGCCGCCGTGTCGCCCAGCTCCGGCGACCTGCGCCGGCTTCCTCCGCGGCTGCGGGCCGCCCCGACCTCGCTGCCGAGCCGGAGCTCGCCGCCACCGGCCGGCTCCCTCCTCTCCTTCCCCGGCGAGGCCCCCCCTCCTACAGCCGCCACCGCCGCCATTGTCGGCCGGCCAACCTCGAAGAACGTGCTCCGGTGAACAGTGATCTCGATTCAGATCTAGATCCGGTTGACTTTCCTCCTCTAACCCTAAATTTTCGTGCTACCTTTGACCTGCCATATCTTTGCATCCGTAGCTCCGATTTGGGCATATGATATGTCAAAATCTTCGTCTCGACGAGTACATCATTTCATTCCATTGCATCATTTGCATTTGAGGTCATCTTGGTGCCCAAAATGCTGTTGAAAGGAGGCATCATGAGTTAAATTGCAGATCCGTTAGTTCAACATGCACTTTTGTCATTTTTGCCATGTTTAATCCGTGCATGATATGCCTATGCCCCTTTGGGATGAATTGTTAAGCATGTTGTCTTCTTTCCAGAGATGCCTCCCATGCATTTTTAGGATGTGTGTGTTGTCTTGTGCAAGCTTGCGAAGAGGGCTACCTGAGTTTACTGATTTCAGGGACTTAGTTAAAATCACTAAGTCTGGGATGTTTTAGTTCACGATGCTATATGTCCAGCTTGTTTCCTAGTGATCCGTGCATCTTTTGAGGATGATCAGTAAGAGTGATTTGTTATGCTTGTTGTGCTTAATCCATCCATGTCTTTACTTGTTATGTTGGAGCACCCTAGGTTGACTCAATCGAGCTCAACTTTTGCATAGTTGTTGTTTTGGGCAGATCGTGAACTCTTTTGCGATTTTGCCGGAGTTATTGCTAGTGATCCATGCATGCTATGCCTTTGTTCTTGCCATGTCTAGCTAGAATTTTGTGCCTTCTTAATGGATATATGCTTGCCTTGCCATGACTTGCACCGTAGTGAGTGCATCGAGCTCGTTTACATGCCTCCGTGAGTTATTATTTCAGCATGTCCCAGTTTTCACTAAGTCTGAAAACTGATTGTGTTTCATCGATGTTCGTGTGCTCGGTAGAGTATTTTGTGAACCCTTTTGGCCCCAGGTCATTTTGGGTGTTTTGTTAAGCTTGTTGAGTAGCTCTATTCCATGCTCTTACTTGCCATGTTAAGGTTTTGCATCATGTTGTTTTGCTGCTCCGAAGAGAGCATCGTGGTCTGAAATTTCAGACTAGCGTTAATTTCGCTAAGTCTGAAATCTGTTTTGCTTATTCAGTTTTGCCATGCTTGTTTGAAGCCCTTAACGGATGAATTTGCCTATGCCTCAGTCCTGGTGATTTGTTAAGCTTCTTGAGTACATCACTGCCAAGCGATTTGTTTTCATGTTTGATGGCTGTAGCATGTTTATTTCGTTGCATTTAGGAGCCTACTTGCTGTAAATCGCAGATCGGTTCGTTTAGTAAAACGCTTGCCATTTCCAAACCGTAGCTCCGATTGCCATGATCTTTATATCGTTTTCAGGGGATTTCTTCCCCTCTATCCAGTGGCACACTTGATTTTCCAAGTTGAGGCCAGGTTCATGCGTTTCCTGTTACATCTTGCATTTTGCATCCCGCATCGCATCCCGCTTAGCATATCATCTTTGCATATTATTGATTGCCCTTGCACGTGGTTGATTGTATCCTTGTTGCTTGTTTGTGTTGTTGGATAGAGTCGGGAGACGAGTTCGCTAACGAGGAGCCCGTTGAGTTTGCTTTTGAGGATCCAGTCAATTCTGAAAACTGTGCAGGCAAGATGATCACACCCTTGAAATCACTACTATCTTTGCTATGCTAGTTTGCTCGCTCTTTTGCTTTGCCAATGCTACGATGCCTACCACTTGCTTGTCAGCCTCCCAATTTTCATGCTTGAGCCTCTAACCCACCTTTGTCCTAGCAAACCATTGATTGGCTATGTTACCGCTTTGCTCAAGCCCCTTCTTATAGCATTGCTAGTTGCAGGTGAAGATTGGAGCCGTTCCTTGTTGGAACCTTTATTTACTTGTTGGGATATCGCTATATTGCTATGTTATCTTTATTCATCTATATACTTGGTAAAGGGTGGAAGGCTCGGCCTCTCGCCTAGTGTTTTGTTCCACTCTTGCCGCCCTAGTTTCCGTCATATCGGTGTTATGTTCCCGGATTATTGCGTCCCTTACGCGGTTGGGCTATAATGGGAACCCCTTGATAGTTCGCCTTGATTCAAGCTTTTCCAGCAATGCCCAACATTGGTTTTACCATTTGCCACCTACCCCTTTTTCCCTTGGGTTTCCGGAGCCCGAGGGTCATCTTTATTTTAGCCCCCCACGGGCCAGTGCTCCTCTGAGTGTTGGTCCGGAACGTCAGCCGCCGGTGGCCACCAGGGGCAACTCTGGGCTGGCCTACCGGAAGTTTGGACAATCTGAGTGTGCCCTGAGAAAGAGATATGTGCAGCTCCTATCGGGATTTGTCGGCACATTCGGGCGGTGTTGCTGGACTAGTTTTGACCTGTCGAATCATCTTGTTGTACCGGGATACCGGGTTTGATCGGTGGGTCCTGGGTGGAGGTCTATTCCTTCGTTGACCGTGAGAGCTTGTTATGGGCTAAGTTGGGACCCCCCTGCAGGGATTGATCTTTCGAAAGCCGTGACCGCGGTTATGCGCAGATGGGAATTTGTTAATGTCCGGTTGTAGATAACTTGAACCTTAAATAACAAAAATGAATCAACTGAGTGTGTTGCCGTGATGGCCCCTTCTCGGCGGAGTCCGGGAAGTGGACACGGCGTTGGAGTTATGTTTGCGTAGGCTGCTCTATATAGTTTTCCTCTCCTGCTTTGCCTCCTCTTCTCGCTCTCCTTTGCGAATAAGTTAGCCACCATATATGCTAGTCGCTTGCTGCAGCTCCACTTACATTACCCCTTTCCTACCTATTAAGCTTAAATAGTCTTGATCGCGAGGGTGCGAGATTGCTGAGTCCTTTGTGGCTCACATATTACTATTACACCAGATGCAGGGACCGATGATACTTCTCCGGATGGCGCGCTCGAGCTGAAGTGGGAGTACGACGAGGACTCTCAGCGATACTATGTGTCTTTTCCTGATGATCAGTAGGGATGCCTATTCGGGGTTAGATTCAGGGCCTAGTCGCTTGTTGGGGGTCTTTTCTATTTTGGCGCCGTAGTCGGGCCATGAGTGATTGTATGATGTATGTTATTTATGTACTTTGATGTGACGTGGCGAGTGTAAGCCAACTATGATATTATTCCCCTTTCTATTATATATGTACATGGGTTGTGTAATGATTCCCGACTTGCGACATTGCTTTCAATGCGCCTATGTCTCTAAGTCGTGCCTCGACACGTGGGAGACATAGCCGCATCGAGGGCGTTACATACACCCTGTCAGGATGTTTTGGATCTTCAAATCCAGGCGGTTGTGCAACATACACTTCTTCTTCAATCTTGCCATTGAGAAAAGCGCTCTTCACATCCATTTGATATAGAAGAATGTTATGATGATTTGCATAGGCCAGCAGTATGCGTATGGCTTCAAGTCTAGCCACAGGAGCAAATTTTTCATCGAAGTCAATCCCTTCAACTTGAGTGTAACCTTGAGCAACGAGACGAGCTTTGTTTCTGACAACTTGATCATGCTCATCTTGCTTGTTGCGATATATCCATTTGGTGCCTATTATATTGTGCTTTCGAGGATCAGGACGCTTAACCAGTTCCCATACATTATTCAGCTCAAACTATTGAAGCTCTTCTTGCATAGCTTGAATCCATTCAGGTTCCATGAAGGCTTCTTCAACTTTCTTAGGTTCAGATATTGAGACGAATGCGAAGTGCCCACAGAAATTTGCTAGCTGTGTTGCCCTTGAACGAGTGAGTGGACCTGGTGCATTGATGCTATCAATTATTCTCTCAATCTGTACTTCATTTGCGACACGAGGATGTATAGGACGAAGATTTTGCTCTTGCTGATCATGTCATCGTTAGAAGGATTGTCTTCAGGCTGAGCATTGTCTTCAGGTTGATCATTCTTTTCAGGTTGATCAGGTGCGGAGATGATAAGTTCCTCTTCAGGCTAAGCTTCAGAAGGTATGATTTCTCCAGTTCCCATAAGTTTGATTGATTCACTGGATGGAACTTCATCTAGCACATTTGGCAGGTGCTCTCTTTGTGAGTCGTTAGTCTCATCGAACCGCACATCCACTGTTTCAACCACTTTATAATGAAAGAGGTTGAATACTCTGTAGGAGTGTGAATCCTTTCCATATCCAAGCATAAAACCTTCATGTGCTTTTGGTGCAAATTTTGAAGTGTGATGTGGATCCTTGATCCAGCACCTGGCACCAAATACTCTGAAGTAACATACATTTGGCTTCTTGCCAGTAAGGAGCTCGTAGGATGTCTTGTTGAGAAGTTTGTGAAGATACACATGGTTGATGATATGGCATGCAGTATCAATGGCTTCAGGCCAGAACTTTCTTGGAGTCTTCTATTCATCAAGCATTGTCCGGGCCATCTCAATGAGTGTTCTGTTCTTACGTTTCACGACGCCATTCTGCTGTGGTGTGTACGGAGCTGAGAATTCATGTGTGATGCCCAATGTATCAAGATAAGTGTCTAGACCAGTGTTCTTGAATTTAGTGCCATTGTCACTTCTGATGTGCTTGATCTTGACGCCATAGTTGTTCATGGCTCGATTGGCGAAGCGTCTGAAGACATCCTGCACTTCAGTCTTGTAAAGGATTATATGCACCCAAGTATATCTTGAATAATCATCAACAATGACAAAGCCATAGAGACAAGCAGTAGTAGTAAGAGTTGAGTAATGAGTGGGACCGAAAAGATCCATGTGGAGCAGTTCGAAGGGTTGAGTCATTGTCATGATCATCTTCGAGGGATGCTTGGCCCTCGTCATGTTTCGTGCTTCACAGGCACCGCATAAGTGATCCTTATTGAACTTCACGCCCTCGATGCCTATGACATGCTTCTTCCTTGCAAGGGTGTGGAGGTTCCTCATGCCAGCATGTCCTAGCCTCCGATGCCAGAGCCAGCATTCAGAAGCTTTTGCTAGAAGACATACGGCAAGTTGTGGTCCTGCTGAGAAATCTACCATGTACAAATCATCTTTCCGATACCCTTCAAACACTAGAGACTTGTTAGATTCCATTAGTACAAGGCAACAATATTTTCCAAACATCACAATCATGTTTAAATCGCAAAGCATTGAAACAGACATTAAGTTGAAACCAAGGGATTCAAAAAGCATGACTTTATCCATGTGTTGATCCTTTGAGATTGCAACTCTACCTAGACCCAATACCTTGCTTTTACCAGTGTCAGCAAATGTGATGTGACTTTTGTCAGATGGACGTAGTGTTGAGTCCATAAGAAGGCTTCGCTTGCCAGTCATGTGATTGGTACACCCACTATCAATAATCCATTATGAAGCAGCTGGTGTCGTACCCTACAGTCCAGTTAGGGGGATAGGCTTCACGAAGAGAATTGTGAAGCAAAAACATTTGACGAACCAGTGGATTATGAAAACTTAGATCAAGATTTGGACTGATAGGGCGAGTAGCAAGTGATTCAGGAACAAAGTACATAATAAGACCATTTGGGCATTTGATCTTGCGCCCTACAAGATGTTTAAGGTCCCCAGCAATAGCGTCAGACGATTTTGGTTCTCGGCTGGAGACCTTTCCCTGCAAAACAGAATTAAGCTTTCTTAGCCACCCACATCTTCAAGGGTGGCTTCGAAGCAATGAGTCTAAGTGCAGCATCTGAGAACTTTGGCTTTGGAGCCCTAGCAAAAAGTCTTGCAGGTGGACAATAGTACTCATAAGAATAAGCAGAATAGTTCTTGGTCTTATGAACATGGCGGTTTGATGAAACACGCTCATATTCACAGGCCTGAGTATGGTTTCCCTAAGAAACATTTGCGTTAGTGCGACTCAGGTGAGTCCTCTTTCTGTATGAAGCCTTTGGAGCGTATGAAGCCTATGGTCTAGGGTTTGTCTTCTTCACCTGTGGTGTCATGATGACATTGAAGGAAATATGCCCTAGAGGCAATAATAAAGTTATTATTTATTTCCTTATATCATGATAAATGTTTATTATTCATGCTAGAATTGTATTAACCGGAAACATAATACATGTGTGAATACATAGACAAACTTAGTGTCACTAGTATGCCTCTACTTGACTAGCTCGTTAATCAAAGATGGTTATGTTTCCTAACCATGAACAAGGTGTTCTTATTTGATTAACGAGATCACATCATTGGTTGAATGATCTGATTGACATGACCCATTCCATTAGCTTAGCACCCCGATCGTTTAGTATGTTGCTATTGCTTTCTTCATGACTTATACATGTTCCTATGACTATGAGATTATGCAACTCCCGTTTCCCGGAGGAACACTTTGTGTGCTACCAAACATCACAACGTAACTGGATGATTATAAAGGAGCTCTACAGGTGTCTCCAAAGGTAGATGTTGGGTTGGCGTATTTCGAGATTAGGATTTGTCACTCCGATTGTCGGAGAGGTATCTCTGGGCCCTCTCGGTAATGCACATCACATAAGCCTTGCAAGCATTGTGACTAATGAGTTAGTTGCGAGATTATGTATTACGAAACGAGTAAAGAGACTTGCCGGTAACGAGATTGAACTAGGTATTGGATACCGACGATCGAATCTCGGGCAAGTAACATACCAATGACAAAGGGAACAACGTATGTTGTTATGCGGTCTGACCGATAAAGATCTTCGTAGAATATGTAGGAGCCAATATGGGCATCCAGGTCCCGCTATTGGTTATTGATCGGAGATGTGTCTCAGTCATGTCTACATTGTTCTCGAACCGTAGGGTCCGCACGCTTAACGTTACGATGACAGTTATTATGAGTTTATGCATTTTGATGTACCTAAGTTAGTTCGGAGTCCCGGATATGATCACGGACATGACGAGGAGTCTCGAAATGGTCGAGACATAAAGATTGATATATTGGATGACTATATTCGGACACCGGAAGTGTTTCGGTTGATGTCGGAGAAAACCGGAGAGCCGGAGGGTTACCGGAACCCTACCGGGAGAACTAATGGGCCATATGGGCTTTAGTGGAGAGAGAGAAGGGCTGCCAGAGGTGGGCCGCGCGCCACCTCCTCCCTAGTCCGAATTGGACTAGGAGAGGGGGCGGTGCCCCCCCCCCCTTTTTCCTTCTCCCACTCCACCTCTTTCCCCCTCCTAGTAGGAGTCCTACTCCTACTAGGAGGAGTACTCCTCCTTCGCGCGCCACACCTGGCCGGCTGGCCTCCTCCCCTTGCTCCTTTATAGGGGCAGGGGGCACCCCAAGACACACAAGTTGATCATTGTGATCGTTCCTTAGCCGTGTGCGGTGCCCCCTGCCACCATATTCCACCTCGATCATATCGTTGTAGTGCTTAGGCGAAGCCCTGCGTCGGTGAAACATCAAGATCGTCACCATGCCGTCGTGCTGACGGAACTCCTCCCCGAAGCTTTGCTGGATCGGAGCCCGGGGATCGTCATCGAGCTGTACGTGTGCTAAGAACTCGGAGGTGCTGGAGTAACGGTGCTTGGATCGGTCGGATCGGAAAGAAAACGTACGACTACTTCCTCTATGTTATGTCAACGCTTCCGTTGCGATCAACAAGGGTACGTAGATCAGACTCTCCCCCTCGTTGCTATGCATCACCATAATGTTGAAGCCAAAAGATGCAGAGTTGATTGTGGCACTGCCGTTTAGGTCATATCGGTGTAAAGCGCATGAAGAAACTCCATACTGATGGGCTTTTGGAACCACTTGATTATGAATCACTTGGTACTTGCGAACCGTGCCTCATGGGCAAGATGACTAAAACACCGTTCTCCGGTACTATGGACAGAGCAACAGATTTGTTGGAAATCATACATACCGATGTATGTGGTCCGATGAATATTGAGGCTCGTAGCGGATATCGTTATTTTCTCACTTTCACAGATGATTTAAGCAGACATGGGTATATCTACTTAATGAAACATAAGTCTGAAACATTTGAAAAGTTCAAAGAATTTCAGAGTGAAGTTGAAAATCATCGTAACAAGAAAATAAAGTTTCTACGATCTGATCATGGAGGAGAATATTTGAGTTACGAGTTTGGTGTACATTTGAAAAATTGTGGAATAGTTTCACAACTCACGCCACCCGGAACACCACAGCGTAATGGTGTGTCCGAACGTCGTAATCGTAGTTTACTAGATATGGTGCGATCTATGATGCCTCTTACTGATTTACAGCTATCGTTTTGGGGTTATGCTTTAGAGACGGCCGCATTCACGTTAAATAGGGCACCATCAAAATCCTTTGAGATGACACCTTATGAACTATGGTTTGGCAAGAAACCAAACTTGTCGTTTCTTAAAGTTTGGGGCTGCGATGCTTATGTGAAAAAGCTTCAACCTGATAAGCTCGAACCCAAATCGGAGAAATGTGTCTTCATAGGATACCCAAAAGAAACTGTTGGGTACACCTTCTATCAAAGATCCGAAGGCAAGACATTCGTTGCTAAGAATGGATCATTTCTAGAGAAGGAGTTTCTCTCAAAAGAAGTGAGTGGGAGGAAAGTAGAACTTGACGAGGTAACTGTACCTGCTCCCTTATTGGAAAATAGTACATCACAGAAAACTGTTTCTGCGACACCTATACCAATTAGTGAGGAAGCTAATGATGATGATCATGAAACTTCAGGACAAGATACTACTGAACCTCGTAGATCAACCAGAGTGAGATCCGCACCAGAGTGGTATGGTAATCCAGTTCTGGAAGTCATGCTACTAGATCATGATGAACCTACGAACTATGAAGAAGCGATGGTGAGCCCAGATTCTGCAAAGTGGCTAGAAGCCATGAAATCTAAGATGGGATCCATGTATGAGAACAAAGTATGGACTTTGGTTGACTTGCCCGATGATCGGCAAGCAATTGAGAATAAATGGATCTTCAAGAAAAAGACTGACGCTGATGGTAATATTACTGCCTATAAAGCTCGACCTGTCGCAGAAGGTTTTCGACAAGTTCAAGGGGTTGACTACGATGAGACCTTCTCACCCATAGCGATACTTAAGTCTGTCAGAATCATGTTAGCAATTGCCGCATTTTACGATTATGAAATTTGGCAGATGGATGTCAAAACTCCATTCCTGAATGGATTTCTGGAAGAAGAGTTGTATATGATGCAACCGGAAGGTTTTGTCGATCCAAAGGGAGCTAACAAAGTGTGCAAGCTCTAGCGATCCATTTATGGACCGGTGCAAGCCTCTCGGAGTTGGAATAAATGCTTTGATAGTGTGATCAAAGCATTTGGTTTTATACAGACTTTTGGTGAAGCCTGTATTTACAAGAAAGTGAGTGGGAGCTCTGTAGCATTTCTTATATTATATGTGGATGACATATTGCTGATTGGAAATGATATAGAATTTCTGGATAGCATAAAGGGATACTTGAATAAGAGTTTTTCAATGAAAGACCTCGGTGAAGCTGCTTACATATTAGGCATAAAGATCTATAGAGATAGATCAAGACGCTTAATTGGACTTTCACAAAGCACATACCTTGACAAGATTTTGAAGAAGTTCAAAATGGATCAAGCAAAGAAAGGGTTCTTGCCTGTGTTACAAGGTGTGAAGTTGAGTCAGACTCAATGCCAGACCACTGCAGAAGATAGAGAGAAAATGAAAGATGTTCCCTATGCTTCAGCCATAGGCTCTATCATGTATGCAATGCTGTGTACCAGACCTGATGTGTGCCTTGCTATAAGTTTAGCAGGGAGGTACCAAAGTAATCCAGGAGTGGATCACTGGACAGCGGTCAAGAACATCCTGAAATACCTGAAAAGGACTAAGGATATGTTTCTCGTATATGGAGGTGACAAAGAGCTCATCGTAAGAGGTTACGTTGATGCAAGCTTTGACACTGATCCGGACGATTCTAAATCGCAAACCGGATACTTGTTTACATTAAACGGTGGAGCTGTCAGTTGGTGCAGTTCTAAACAAAGCGTCGTAGCGGGATCTACATGTGAAGCGGAATACATAGCTGCTTCGGAAGCAGCAAATGAAGGAGTCTGGATGAAGGAGTTCATATCCGATCTAGGTGTCATACCTAGTGCATCGGGTCCAATGAAAATCTTTTGTGACAATACTGGTGCAATTGCCTTGGCAAAGGAATCCAGATTTCACAAGAGGACCAAGCACATCAAGAGACGCTTCAATTCCATCCAGGATCTAGTCCAGGTGGGAGACATAGAAATTTGCAAGATACATACGGATCTGATCATTGCAGACCCGTTGACTAAGCCTCTTCCACGAGCAAAACATGATCAGCACCAAGGCTCCATGGGTGTTAGAATCATTACTGTGTAATCTAGATTATTGACTCTAGTGCAAGTGGGAGACTGAAGGAAATATGCCCTAGAGGCAATAATAAAGTTATTATTTATTTCCTTATATCATGATAAATGTTTATTATTCATGCTAGAATTGTATTAACCAGAAACATAATACATGTGTGAATACAAAGACAAACTTAGTGTCACTAGTATGCCTCTACTTGACTAGCTCGTTAATCAAAGATGGTTATGTTTCCTAACCATGAACAAGGTGTTGTTATTTTATTAACGAGGTCACATCATTGGTTGAATGATCTGATTGACATGACCCATTCCATTAGCTTAGCACCCGATCGTTTAGTATGTTGCTATTGCTTTCTTCATGACTTATACATGTTCCTATGACTATGAGATTATGCAACTCCCGCTTCCCAGAGGAACACTTTGTGTGCTACCAAATGTCACAACGTAACTCGGTGATTATAAAGGAGCTCTACAGGTGTCTCCAAAGGTAGATGTTGGGTTGGCGTATTTCGAGATTAGGATTTGTCACTCCTATTGTCGGAGAGGTATCTCTAGGCCCTCTCGGTAATGCACATCACATAAGCCTTGCAAGCATTGTGACTAATGAGTTAGTTGCGAGATGATGTATTACGGAACGAGTAAAGAGACTTGCCGGTAGTGAGATTGGACTAGGTATTGGATACCAACGATCGAATCTCGGGCAAGTAACATACCGATGACAAAGGGAACAATGTATGTTGTTATGCGGTCTGACCGATAAAGATCTTTGTAGAATATGTAGGAGCCAATATGGGCATCCAGGTCCTGCTATTGGTTATTGACCGGAGATGTGTCTCAGTCATGTCTACATTGTTCTCGAACCGTAGGGTCCGCACGCTTAACGTTACGATGACAGTTATTATGAGTTTATGCATTTTGATGTACCGAAGTTAGTTCGGAGTCCCGGATATGATCACGGACATGACGAGGAGTCTCGAAATGGTCGAGACATAAAGATTGATATATTGGATGACTATAATCGAACACCGGAAGTGTTCCGGGTGATTTCGGAGAAAACCGGAGAGCCGGAGGGTTACCGGAACCCTACCGGGAGAAGTAATGGGCCATATGGGCTTTAGTGGAGAGAGAGAAGGGCTGCCAGAGGTGGGCCGCGCGCCACCTCCTCCCTAGTCCGAATTGGACTAGGAGAGGGGGGCGGCGCCCCCGCTTTTTCCTTCTCCCACTCCACCTCTTTCCCCCTCCTAGTAGGAGTCCTACTCCTACTAGGAGGAGGACTCCTCCTTGGCGCGCCACACCTGGCCGGCCAGCCTCCTCCCCTTGCTCCTTTATAGGGGACAGGGGGCACCCCAAGACACACAAGTTGATCATTGTGATCGTTCCTTAGCCGTGTGCGGTGCCCCCTGCCACCATATTCCACCTCGATCATACCGTTGTAGTGCTTAGGCGAAGCCCTGCGTCGGTGAAACATCAAGATCGTCACCACGCCGTCGTGTTGACGGAACTCCTCCCCGAAGCTTTGCTGGATCGTAGCCCGGGGATCGTCATCGAGCTGTACGTGTGCTAAGAACTCGGAGGTGCCGGAGTAACGGTGCTTGGATCGGTCGGATCGGAAAGAAGACGTACGACTACTTCCTCTACGTTGTGTCAACGCTTCCGTTGCGATCTACAAGGGTACGTAGATCAGACTCTCCCCCTCATTGCTATGCATCACCATGATCTTGCGTGTGCATAGGAAATTTTTTGAAATTACTATGTTCCCCAACAGACATTCACAGGAAGATTCTCCAAACACCTTTTCGGCACCCAGATCTTCTTCATAGGCGGTCCATTCCTGCAGTTAGTACCAATATACCTGGCAAACACTTCACCATTCTGATTCTTAAACAGTTTATAGTTTGCATCAAAGGATTCATCAGTAACAATGGGATTAGCACAAGTGAAGCCAGATAGAGTGGATGAATCTGCTGAAGGTTCGTTTGGAGCAACCCATGTGGTTTTGGGGTACTGCTCAGGTTTCCAGTAAGAGCCATCAGCATTCATTTTCCTTTCAAACCCAACACCCTCTTTCCTAGGGTTTCGGTTTAGGATCTGCCTTTTGAGGACATCACATAGTGTCTGATGCCCTTTGAGACTTTTGTACATCCCTGTTTCAAGCAATGTCTTCAACCTAGCATTCTCATCAGCAATAGCAGTGGTATCCTCAGCAGAGGGGTTAGTTACCACATCAACAGTTGAAGATATTGCAACAGTAGCAGCAGTAGAACACTCAGCAACAGAAGTAGCGTTGTCACGCTCAATGCATTTAAGACATAGTGGTTCAAATCCTTCCTGAGCGGAACTGATCTGTTCGGCGCGAAGTGACTCATTTCCCTTTTGAAGATCTTCAAGAGTCGCTCTCAATTTCTCAAGATCTTGCTTCCTTTGAAGATAATCATAGGAAAGCTTTTCATGAGTTGTTGAGAGCGTTTCATGACGACTTTCAAGTTCCTCATACTTAACGTGAAGATTTTTTATGTCTTCAATTAAGGACTGAGATCGAGTCATTTCAGCGTCTAACAGATCATCGCTTTTGTCTAACAGTTTTTGAATATGTTCCATAGCTTTCTGTTGTTCAGTTGCAATTTTAGCAAGTGTTTTGTAGCTGGGTTTGGAACCACACTCAGAGTCATCTTCACTAGATGTTTGATAGTGAGTAGTGCGTGTGTTTACCTTGGCACCGTGTGCCATGAAGCGGTAGGTATGAGCGGAGTAGTCCTTGTCATTTGCATCGGTGTCGGTGATGAAGTCATTGTCTTCAGTGTTGAAGATGGACTTGGCAACGTATGCTGTAGCCAGACTAGCAACGCCAGAATCGGACTCCTCCTCAGACTCCACCTCCGCCTCCTCAAAAGCGGACTCCTCCTCTGAATCCATTTCCTTGGCAACAAACGCACATGCCTTGCCAGATGAGCTCTTCTTGTGTGATGAAGACTTTGAGGAAGACTTGGAAGAAGACTTTGAGTATTTCTTCTTCTTCTTGTCGTCAGAGTCATATTCCTTGATCTTCTTCTTCTTGTTGTTCTCATTGTCCCACTGTGGACACTCAGAGATGTAGTGGCCAGGTTTCTTGCACTTGTGGCATGTTCTCTTCTTGTAGTCATGAGCAGAAGCTTCATCATTCCTTGAGCTTGATCGTAAAGACTTTCTGAAGCCTTTCTTCTTGGTGAATTTTTGGAACTTCTTCACAAGCATAGCAAGCTCCTTTCCAATGTCTTCAGGATCATCAGAACTGCTGTCAGATTCTTCTTCAGATGAGGAGCCAGCTTTTGCCTTCAAGGCACGAGTTCGCCCATAGTTAGGACCGTAGATGTCTCTTTTCTCAGAAAGCTGAAACTCATGTGTGTTGAGCCTCTCAACTATGTCAGACGGGTCGAGTGTCTTGAAATCAGGACGTTCTTGAATCATCAGGGCTAGGATGTCAAACGAGTTGTCAAGTGATCTCAGGAGTGTCTTGACGACTTCATGCTTGGTGATCTTAGTGGTGCCGAGAGCTTGAAGCTCATTTGTGATGTCAGTGAGTCGATCAAACGTGAGCTGGACGTTCTCATTGTCATTTCTCTTGAAGCGGTTGAAGAGGTTGCGAAGGACACTGATTCTCTGATCTTTCTGGGTTGAGACGCCTTCATTGACCTTTGAGAGCCAGTCCCAGACTAGCTTAGATGTTTCCAAAGCACTCACGCGGCCATACTGTCCTTTGGTCAAATGACCACAGATGATGTTCTTGGCAGTGGAGTCCAGTTGAACGAACTTCTTGACATCAGAAGTGGTGACACCTTCACCAGCCTTGGGAACGCCATTCTTGACGACATACCATAGGTCGACATCAATGGCTTCAAGATGCATGCGCATCCTATAGGGATATTCAGTTCCATCAAAGACGGGGCAAACGGCGGAGACCTTAATTATCCCTGCAGTTGACATAGCTAAAACTCTAGGTGGTTAAACGGAATCACACAGAACAAGGGAGTACCTTGCTCTGATACCAATTGAAAGTACTAGTGATCGACTAGAGGGGGGGTGAATAGGCGATTTTTATGAAAGTCTTCAAAACATGGAACTTTCGAAGACAAATGATAGAAATAAACCTATTACCATGCAGTGAAAGCTAGACTACACTAGACAAACCATAGTCAAGTATTCAATGAAGTGAAAGCATAATGACTAATAACAGCTAGGTAGTAAGATCAGGTAGGAAGATATTGTGAAGCCAATCAGAACAAGTAGTCACTCAGTGAAGACAAAAGCTAATGCAATCATACAATGACTTCACAAGGAACAAAAGTAAGCAAAGGGAAGGGAAGGATGAAACCAGTGACTCGTTGAAGACAATTGTTTGTTGGACTAGTTCCAGTTGCTGTGACAACTGTACGTCTGGTTGGGGAGGCTGAGATTCAACTCAGAAGACCTCGTCTTCACCTTATTCCCCTTGAGCTAAGGACACCCAGTCCTCGCCCAATCACTCTGGTAAGTCTTCAAGGTAGACTTCCAAACCTTCACAGACTTCGTTCACCGGCGATCCACAATGACTCTTGGATGCTCAGAACGCGACGCCTAACCGGCTGGAGGATTCACAGTCCTCAAGTGTAATAAGTCTTCAGATCACACAGACAGAAAGACTTAAGTGATGCCTAACACTCTTTGGCTCTGGGTGTTTAGGGCTTTATCCTCGCAAGGAATTCTCTCTCAAAGGCTTCGAGGTGGGTTGCTCTCAAACGACAAAAGCCATACTCTAACTCTGAGCAGCCAACCGTTTATGGTTGTATGGGGTGGGCTATTTATAGCCACTAGGCAACCCGACCTGATTTGTCCGAAATGACCCTGGGTCACTAAGGAACTGACACGTGTTCCAACGGTCAAATTTCAAACACACACGGCAACTTTACTTGGGCTACAAGCAAAGCTGACTTATCCAACTCTGGACAAGATTTGCTCTCATAGTCTTCACTCGAAGACATAGGATTTTGGTTAAGCATCACTTCAGTCATTCTGATTGGTTCTCTTGGACCCCACAAAGAAGAAAAAAACGATGAAAGAACTAAGTCTTCGCGCTTCATAGTCTTCATGCGATGTCTTTTCTTGTCATAGTCTTCAATGTGAATGTGTTCTCTTATCATCGTCTTCAATGTGAATGTCTTCACATACCACCTTTGTCTTCAATCTCTTCTTACATTTTTAGGGGTCATCTCTGGTGGGAAAACCGAATCAATGAGGGACTTCTACCTGTGTTATCCTGCAATTCTCACAAACACATTAGTCCCTCAACTGGGTTTGTCATCAATACTCCAAAACCAACTAGGGGTGGCACTAGATGCACTTACAGACATGACAGACATATAGGCATGTTGGGGAACGTAGTAATTTCAAAAAAATTCCTACGCACACGCAAGATCATGGTGATGCATAGCAACGAGAGGGGAGAGTGTTGTCTACGTACCAACGCAGACCGACTGCGGAAGCGATCACACAACATAGAGGAAGTAGTCGTACGTCTTCCCGATCCGACCGATCCAAGCACCGTTACTCCGGCACCTCCGAGTTCTTAGCACACGTTCAGCTCGATGACGATCCTCTGGCTCCGATCCAGCAAAGCGTCGAGGAAGAGTTCCGTCAGCACAACGGCGTGGTGACGATCTTGATGTACTACCGACGCAGGGCTTCGCCTAAGCACTACAACGGTATGATCGAGGTGGAATTTGGTGGCAGGGGGCACCGCACACGGCTAAGGAACGATCTCAAGGATCAACTTGTGTGTCTAGAGGTGCCCCCTGCCCCCGTATATAAAGGTTCAAGGGGGAGGGCTGGCCGGCCAAGGTGGGAGGCGCAGGAGGAGTCCTACTCCTACCGGGAGTAGGACTCCCCCCCTCCAATCCTAGTCCAACTAGGTTTCCTCAAGTGGGAAAGAGAGAGGGGGTGGCCGGCCACCTTCCCTAGTCCTAATAGGACTAGGGGAAGGGGGGAGGCGCGCAGCCCATGGGGCAGCCCTTTCACCTTTCCACTAAGGCCCATGTTGGCCCATTTGGCTCCCGGGGGTTCCGGTAACCCTCCCGGTAATCCGGTAAAATCCCGATTTCACCCGGAACACTTCCGATGTCCAAACATAGGCTTCCAATATATCAATCTTTATGTCTCGACCATTTCGAGACTCCTCGTCATGTCCGTGATCACATCCGGGACTCCGAACAACCTTCGGTACATCAAAATGCATAAACTCATAATAACTGTCATCGTAACGTTAAGCGTGCGGACCCTACGGTTCGAGAACAATGTAGACATGACCGAGACACGTCTCCGGTCAATAACCAATAGCGGGACCTGGATGCCCATATTGGCTCCTACATATTCTACGAAGATCTTTATCGGTCAGACCGCATAACAACATACGTTGTTCCCTTTGTCATCGGTATGTTACTTGCCCGAGATTCGATCGTCGGTATCCAATACCTAGTTCAATCTCGTTACTGGCAAGTCTCTTTACTCGTTCCGTAATACATCATCTCACAACTAACATCTTAGTTATAATGCTTGCAAGGCTTATGTGATGTGTATTACCGAGAGGGCCCAGAGATACCTCTCCGACAATCGGAGTGACAAACCCTAATCTCGAAATACGCCAACCCAACATCTACCATTGGAGACACCTGTAGTACTCCTTTATAATCACCCAGTTACGTTGTGACGTTTGGTAGTACCCAAAGTGTTCCTCCGGTAAACGGGAGTTGCATAATCTCATAGTTATAGGAACATGTATAAGTCATGAAGAAAGCAATAGCAACATACTAAACGATCGGGTGCTAAGCTAATGGAATGGGTCATGTCAATCAGATCATTCAACTAATGATGTGACCTCGTTAATCAAATAACAACTCTTTGTTCATGGTTAGGAAACATAACCATCTTTGATTAACGAGCTAGTCAAGTAGAGGCATACTAGTGACACTCTGTTTGTCTATGTATTCACACATGTATTATGTTTCCGGTTAATACAATTCTAGCATGAATAATAAACATTTATCATGATATAAGGAAATAAATAATAACTTTATTATTGCCTCTAGGGCATATTTCCTTCAGTCTCCCACTTGCACTAGAGTCAATAATCTAGATTACACAGTAATGATTCTAACACCCATGGAGCCTTGGTGCTGATCATGTTTTGCTCGTGGAAGAGGCTTAGTCAACGGGTCTGCAACATTCAGATCCGTATGTATCTTGCAAATCTCTATGTCTCCCACCTGGACTAGATCCCGGATGGAGTTGAAGCGTCTCTTGATGTGTTTGGTCCTTTTGTGAAATCTGGATTCCTTTGCCAAAGCAATTGCACCAGTATTGTCACAAAAGATTTTCATTGGACCCGATGCACTAGGTATGACACCTAGATCGGATATGAACTCCTTCATCCAGACTCCTTCGTTCGCTGCTTCCGAAGCAGCTATGTACTCCGCTTCACATGTAGATCCCGCTACGACGCTTTGTTTAGAACTGCACCAACTGACAGCTCCACCGTTTAAAGTAAACACGTATCCGGTTTGCGATTTAGAATCGTCCGGATCAGTGTCAAAGCTTGCATCAACGTAACCTCTTACGGTGAGCTCTTTGTCACCTCCATATACGAGAAACATATCCTTAGTCCTTTTCAGGTATTTCAGGATGTTCTTGACCGCTGTCCAGTGATCCACTCCTGGATTACTTTGGTACCTCCCTGCTAAACTTATAGCAAGGCACACATCAGGTCTGGTACACAGCATTGCATACATGATAGAGCCTATGGCTGAAGCATAGGGAACATCTTTCATTTTCTCTCTATCTTCTGCAGTGGTCGGGCATTGAGTCTGACTCAACTTCACACCTTGTAACACAGGCAAGAACCCTTTCTTTGCTTGATCCATTTTGAACTTCTTCAAAATCTTGTCAAGGTATGTGCTTTGTGAAAGTCCAATTAAGCGTCTTGATCTATCTCTATAGATCTTTATGCCTAATATGTAAGCAGCTTCCCCGAGGTCTTTCATCGAAAAACTTTTATTCAAGTATCCCTTTATGCTATCCAGAAATTCTATATCATTTCCAATCAGCAATATGTCATCCACATATAATATCAGAAATGCTACAGAGCTCCCACTCACTTTCTTGTAAATACAGGCTTCTCCAAAAGTCTGTATAAAGCCAAATGCTTTGATCACACTATCAAAGCGTTTATTCCAACTCCGAGATGCTTGCACCAGTCCATAAATGGATCGCTGGAGTTTGCATACTTTGTTAGCTCCCTTTGGATCGACAAAACCTTCTGGTTGCATCATATACAACTCTTCTTCCAGAAATCCATTCAGGAATGCAGTTTTGACATCCATCTGCCATATTTCATAATCATAAAATGCGGCAATTGCTAACATGATTCTGACGGACTTAAGCATCGCTACGGGTGAGAAGGTCTCATCGTAGTCAACCCCTTGAACTTGTCGAAAACCTTTTGCGACAAGTCGAGCTTTATAGACAGTAATATTACCGTCAGCGTCAGTCTTTTTCTTGAAGATCCATTTATTCTCAATTGCTTGCCGATCATCGGGCAAGTCAACCAAAGTCCATACTTTGTTCTCATACATGGATCCCATCTCAGATTTCATGGCCTCAAGCCACTTTGCGGAATCTGGGCTCACCATCGCTTCTTCATAGTTCGTAGGTTCATCATGATCTAGTAGCATGACTTCCAGAATTGGATTACCGTACCACTCTGGTGCGGATCTCACTCTGGTTGATCTACGTGGTTCAGTAGTATCTTGTCCTGAAGTTTCATGATCATCATCATTAGCTTCCTCACTAATTGGTATAGGTGTCGCAGAAACAGTTTTCTGTGATGTACTATTTTCCAATAAGGGAGCAGGTACAGTTACCTCGTCAAGTTCTACTTTCCTCCCACTCACTTCTTTCGAGAGAAACTCCTTCTCTAGAAATGATCCATTCTTAGCAACGAATGTCTTGCCTTCGGATCTGTGATAGAAGGTATACCCAACAGTCTCCTTTGGGTATCCTATGAAGACACATTTCTCCGCTTTGGGTTCGAGCTTATCAGGTTGAAGCTTTTTCACATAAGCATCGCAGCCCCAAACTTTAAGAAACGACAACTTTGGTTTCTTGCCAAACCATAGTTCATAAGGCGTCGTCTCAACGGATTTTGATGGTGCCCTATTTAACGTGAATGCGGCCGTCTCTAAAGCATAACCCCAAAACGATAGCGGTAAATCAGTAAGAGACATCATAGATCGCACCATATCTAGTAAAGTACGATTACGACGTTCGGACACACCATTACGCTGTGGTGTTCCGGGTGGCGTGAGTTGCGAAACTATTCCACAATTTTTCAAATGTACACCAAACTCGTAACTCAAATATTCTCCTCCACGATCAGATCGTAGAAACTTTATTTTCTTGTTACGATGATTTTCAACTTCACTCTGAAATTCCTTGAACTTTTCAAATGTTTCAGACTTATGTTTCATTAAGTAGATATACCCATATCTGCTTAAATCATCTGTGAAGGTGAGAAAATAACGATATCCGCCACGAGCCTCAATATTCATCGGACCACATACATCGGTATGTATGATTTCCAATAAATCTGTTGCTCTCTCCATAGTACCGGAGAACGGTGTTTTAGTCATCTTGCCTATGAGGCACGGTTCGCAAGTACCAAGTGATTCATAATCAAGTGGTTCCAAAAGCCCATCAGTATGGAGTTTCTTCATGCGCTTTACACCGATATGACCTAAACGGCAGTGCCACAAATAAGTTGCACTATCATTATCAACTCTGCATCTTTTGGCTTCTACATTATGAATATGTGTATCACTACTATCGAGATTCAACAAGAATAGACCACTCTTCAAAGGTGCATGACCATAAAAGATATTACTCATATAAATAGAACAACCATTATTCTCTGATTTAAATGAATAACCGTCTCGCATTAAACAAGATCCAGATATAATGTTCATGCTCAACGCTGGCACCAAATAACAATTATTTAGGTCTAATATTAATCCCGAAGGTAGATGTAGAGGTAGCGTGCCGACCGCGATCACATCGACTTTGGAACCGTTTCCCACGCGCATCGTCACCTCGTCCTTTGCTAGCGTCCGCTTATTCCGTAGTCCCTGTTTCGAGTTGCAAATATTAGCAACAGAACCAGTATCAAATACCCAGGTGCTACTGCGAGCTCTAGTAAGGTACACATCAATAACATGTATATCACATATACCTTTGTTCACCTTGCCATCCTTCTTATCCGCCAAATACTTGGGGCAGTTCCGCTTCCAGTGACCAGTCTGCTTGCAGTAGAAGCACTCAGTTTCAGGCTTAGGTCCAGACTTGGGTTTCTTCTCCTGAGCAGCAACTTGCTTGCTGTTCTTCTTGAAGTTCCCCTTCTTCTTCCCTTTGCCCTTTTTCTTGAAACTAGTGGTCTTGTTGACCATCAACACTTGATGCTCCTTCTTGATTTCTACCTCCGCAGCTTTCAGCATTGCGAAGAGCTCGGGAATAGTCTTGTTCATCCCTTGCATATTATAGTTCATCACGAAGCTCTTGTAGCTTGGTGGCAGTGATTGGAGAATTCTGTCAATGACGCAATCATCTGGAAGATTAACTCCCATCTGAATCAAGTGATTATTATACCCAGACATTTTGAGTATATGCTCACTGACAGAACTGTTCTCCTCCATCTTGCAGCTATAGAACTTATTGGAGACTTCATATCTCTCAATTCGGGCATTTGCTTGAAATATTAACTTCAACTCCTGGAACATCTCATATGCTCCATGACGTTCAAAACGTCGTTGAAGTCCCGATTCTAAGCCGTAAAGCATGGCACACTGAACTATCGAGTAGTCATCAGCTTTGCTCTGCCAGACGTTCATAACATCTGGCGTTGCTCCAGCAGCAGGCCTGGCACCCAGCGGTGCTTCCAGGACGTAATTCTTCTGTGCAGCAATGAGGATAATCCTCAGGTTACGGACCCAGTCCGTGTAATTGCTACCATCATCTTTCAACTTTGCTTTCTCAAGGAACGCATTAAAATTCAACGGAACAACAGCACGAGCCATCTATCTACAATCAACATAAACAAGCAAGATACTATCAGGTACTAAGTTCATGATAAGTTTAAGTTCAGTTAATCAAATTACTTAGGAACTCCCACTTAGATAGACATCCCTCTAATCCTCTAAGTGATCACGTGATCCAAATCAACTAAACCATAACCGATCATCACGTGAGATGGAGTAGTTTTCAATGGTGAACATCGTCATGTTGATCATATCTACTATATGATTCACGCTCGACCTTTCGGTCTCTGTGTTCCGAGGCCATATCTGCATATGCTAGGCTCGTCAAGTTTAACCTGAGTATTCTGCGTGTGCAAAACTGGCTTGCACCCGTTGTAGATGGACGTAGAGCTTATCACACCCGATCATCACGTGGTGTCTGGGCACGACGAACTTTGGCAACGGTGCATACTCAGGGAGAACACTTCTTGATAATTTAGTGAGAGATCATCTTATAATGCTACCGTCAATCAAAGCAAGATAAGATGCATAAAAGATAAACATCACATGCAATCAATATAAGTGATATGATATGGCCATCATCATCTTGTGCTTGTGATCTCCATCTCCGAAGCACCGTCATGATCACCATCGTCACCGGCGCGACACCTTGATCTCCATCGTAGCATCGTTGTCGTCTCGCCAATCTTATGCTTCCACGACTATCACTACCGCTTAGTAATAAAGTAAAGCATTACATCGCGATTGCATTGCATACAATAAAGCGACAACCATATGGCTCCTGCCAGTTGCCGATAACTTGGTTACAAAACATGATCATCTCATACAATAAAATCAGCATCATGCCTTGACCATATCACATCACAACATGCCCTGCAAAAACAAGTTAGACGTCCTCTACTTTGTTGTTGCAAGTTTTACGTGGCTGCTACGGGCTTAAGTAAGAACTCATCTCACCTACGCATCAAAACCACAACGATAGTTCGTCAAATAGACTCCGTTTTAACCTTCTCAAGGACCGGGCGTAGCCACACTTGGTTCAACTAAAGTTGGAGAGACAGTCGCCCGCAAGCCATCTATGTGCAAAGCATGTCGAGGGAACCGGTCTCGCGTAAGCGTACGCGTAAGGTTGGTCCGGGTCGTCTCGTCCAACAATACCGCCGAACCAAAGTATGACATGCTGGTAGGCAGTATGACTTGTATCGCCCACAACTCACTTGTGTTCTACTCGTGCAAATAACATCAAACCATAAAACCTAGGCTCGGATGCCACTGTTGGGGAACGTAGTAATTTCAAAAAAAATCCTACGCACACGCAAGATCATGGTGATGCATAGCAACGAGAGGGGAGAGTGTTGTCTACGTACCAACACAGACCGACTGCGGAAGCGATCACACAACATAGAGGAAGTAGTCGTACGTCTTCCCGATCCGACCGATCCAAGCACCGTTACTCCGGCACCTCCGAGTTCTTAGCACACGTTCAGCTCGATGACGATCCTCGGGCTCCGATCCAGCAAAGCGTCGAGGAAGAGTTCCGTCAGCACGACGGCGTGGTGACGATCTTGATGTACTACCGACGCAGGGCTTCGCCTAAGCACTACAACGGTATGATCGAGGTGGAATTTGGTGGCAGGGGGCACCGCACACGGCTAAGGAACGATCTCAAGGATCAACTTGTGTGTCTAGAGGTGCCCCCTGCCCCCGTATATAAAGGATGAAGGGGGAGGGCTGGCCGGCCAAGGAGGGAGGCGCAGGAGGAGTCCTACTCCTACCGGGAGTAGGACTCCCCCCTCCAATCCTAGTCCAACTAGGATTCCTCAAGTGGGAAAGAGAGAGGGGTGGCCGGCCACCTTCCCTAGTCCTAATAGGACTAGGGGAAGGGGGGAGGCGCGCAGCCCATGGGGCAGCCCTTTCACCTTTCCACTAAGGCCCATGTTGGCCCATTTGGCTCCCGGGGGGTTCCGGTAACCCTCCCGGTAATCCGGTAAAATCCCGATTTCACCCGGAACACTTCCGATGTCCAAACATAGGCTTCCAATATATCAATCTTTATGTCTCGACCATTTCGAGACTCCTCGTCATGTCCGTGATCACATCCGGGACTCCGAACAACCTTCGGTACATCAAAATGCATAAACTCATAATAACTGTCATCGTAACGTTAAGCGTGCGGACCCTACGGTTCGAGAACAATGTAGACATGACCGAGACACGTCTCCGGTCAATAACCAATAGCGGGACCTGGATGCCCATATTGGCTCCTACATATTCTACAAAGATCTTTATCGGTCAGACCGCATAACAACATACGTTGTTCCCTTTGTCATCGGTATGTTACTTGCCCGAGATTCGATCGTCGGTATCCAATACCTAGTTCAATCTCGTTACTGGCAAGTCTCTTTACTCGTTCCGTAATACATCATCTCACAACTAACATCTTAGTTATAATGCTTGCAAGGCTTATGTGATGTGTATTACCGAGAGGGCCCAGAGATACCTCTCCGACACTCGGAGTGACAAACCCTAATCTCGAAATACGCCAACCCAACATCTACCATTGGAGACACCTGTAGTACTCCTTTATAATCACCCAGTTACGTTGTGACGTTTGGTAGTACCCAAAGTGTTCCTCCGGTAAACGGGAGTTGCATAATCTCATAGTTATAGGAACATGTATAAGTCATGAAGAAAGCAATAGCAACATACTAAACGATCGGGTGCTAAGCTAATGGAATGGGTCATGTCAATCAGATCATTCAACTAATGATGTGACCTCGTTAATCAAATAACAACTCTTTGTTCATGGTTAGGAAACATAACCATCTTTGATTAACGAGCTAGTCAAGTAGAGGCATACTAGTGACACTCTGTTTGTCTATGTATTCACACATGTATTATGTTTCCGGTTAATACAATTCTAGCATGAATAATAAACATTTATCATGATATAAGGAAATAAATAATAACTTTATTATTGCCTCTAGGGCATATTTCCTTCAAGGCACACACAGATAGCATCAGTCGATCAGCAGCAATGCTGCTCCCGTTCACAAGGCTATGGGGCCCCACACTAAGCGGAATGCACCCCCATCTTCTTCATCATCGAGTGGACATTTAGGGGGCTTAGCCGGTGATGCTTACAATTCAAATGAACCTAACCTATTCAAAGAGAACATGATAAGTGATGAATACGGGAGAGTAATGAATTTGTCGACGGGCGTTGTTTGGTGTTTATGTCTTGAGTTGAGCGCACCCGTATCTTATTTATCATTGAGCGATGGTTTAGGGGCCTTACATGGTGATGTTTATAGTTCAAATGATCCTATATTATTCAAGAAGAACATGATAAGTGATGAACGCAGGAAAGTAATGAATCTGACCGACGTTTTTTGGCGTTTATATCTTTAGTTGAACAAAATAGTGGTTCGAAAGACGACAAATCACACGACATAGATGAGGGTGTGACATATGGCATCAATGCCGTGACAAAGGCCATGTGTTGCGATCCTCAAGTAACACCGAGTTTCCATGTTTGCCAAGAGTCCTCGAGTCATCGTGCCACCAAACAAACACAACACACGCCACACATGTATCAATCTTGATCTTGAACGGATGGCTATCAAACTCGACCGAGCAATAACTATTTCTTACATGCAACGCTGGCTACTGATGTATCACATGGTTGATATGACATACTTATAGGCACACGCACAGATAACATCGGTCGATCAGCGGCAATGTAGCCCCTGTGCAAGGCCATGTGGCCCGGCACTGAGCGGGGCACACACCCCATCTTCTTTATCACCGAGCAGACATTTATGGGCCTTCGCTGGTAATGCTTACTGTTTCAAATGCTCCTATCTTATTGAAAGAGAACATGATAAGTGATTGAATGTGGCGGAGTAATGAATCTGTCGGCGTGCATTGTTTGGCATGTATGTCTTGAGTTGAGCGAGATAGTGGTCCGGAACACGACGATACACATGGCATAGACGAGGGCATGACATATGGTATCAATGCCAGGACACACACGCCGCGTGTCGTGGTCTTCAGGCATCACCGAATTTCCATGTTTGCCAAGAGTCCTTGAGTCATCGTACGACCGAACCAGCATGACGCACGCCGCACACGCTTCAACCTTGATCTTGATCGGACGGCTATCAATGTTGACCGAGTAATAACTATTTCTTATATGCAACGCTGGCTGTTGATATATCGCATGGTTGATATGACATACTTATAAGCACACACAGATAGTATCGGTCGATCAGCGGGAATGTAGTGTTGGAAATATGCCCTAGAGGCAATAATAAAAGCATTATTATTATATTTCCTTGTTCATGATAATTGTCTTTATTCATGCTATAATTGTGCTATCCGGAAATCGTAATACATGTGTGAATAATAGACACCAACATGTCCCTAGTAAGCCTCTAGTTGACTAGCTCGTTGATCAACAGATAGTCATGGTTTCCTGACTATGGACATTGGATGTCATTGATAACGAGATCACATCATTAGGTGAATGATGTGATGGACAAGACCCAATCTTAAACATAGCATAAAGATCGTATAGTTCGTTTGCTAGAGTTTTTCCAATGTCAAGTATCCTTTCCTTAGACCATGAGATCGTGTAACTCCCGGATACCGTAGGAGTGCTTTGGGTGTACCAAACGTCACAACATAACTGGGTGACAATAAAGGTATACTACGGGTATCTCCGAAAGTGTCTGTTGGGTTGACACGGATCAAGACTGGGATTTGTCACTCCGTATGACGGAGAGGTATCACTGGGCCCACTCGGTAATGCATCATCATTATGAGCTCAAAGTGACCAAGTGTCTGGTCACGGGATCATGCATTACGGTACGAGTAAAGTGACTTGCCGGTAACGAGATTGAACGAGGTATTGGGATACCGACGATCGAATCTCGGGCAAGTAACATACCGATTGACAAAGGGAATTGTATACGGGGTTGCTTGAATCCTCGACATCGTGGTTCATCCGATTAGATCATCGAGGAGCATGTGGGAGCCAACATGGGTATCCAGATCCCGCTGTTGGTTATTGACCGAAGAGTCGTCTCGGTCATGTCTACATGTCTCCCGAACCCATAGGGTCTACACACTTAAGGTTCGGTGATGCTAGGGTTGTAGGGATATGTATATGCAGTAACCCGAATGTTGTTCGGAGTCCCAGATGAGATCCCGGACGTCACGAGGAGTTCCGGAATGGTCCGGAGGTAAAGAATTATATATAGGAAGTGCTATTTCGGCCATCGGGACAAGTTTCGGGGTCACCGGTATTGTACCGGGACCACCGAAAGGGTCCAGGGGGTCCACCGGGTGGGGCCACCTACCCCGGGGGCCACATGGGCTGTAGGGGGTGCGCCTTAGCCTACATGGGCCAAGGGAACCAGCCCCAAGAGGCCCATGCGCCTAGGGTTTAAGATGGGAAGAGTCCCAAAGGGGGAAGGCACCCCCTAGGTGCCTTTTGGGGGAGGGACTCCTCCCTTGCCCGCCGCCCCCCTAGGAGATTGGATCTCCTAGGGCCGGCGCCCCCCCCCCCTGGCTCCCTATATATAGTGAGGGAAGGAGGGCCTCTCAGACCACGCCTTTGGTGCCTCCCTCTCCCTCTCCAACACCTCCTCCTCCCCCATAGAGCTTGGCGAAGCCCTGCCGGAGTACTGCAGCTCCATCACCACCACACCGTCGTGCTGCTGCTGGAGCCATCTTCCTCAGCCTCTCCTCTCCCCTTGATGGATCAAGAAGGAGGAGACGTCATCCGCTCCGTATGTGTGTTGAACGCGGAGGTGTCGTCCGTTCGGCGCTTGGTCATCGGTGATTTGGATCACGGCGTGTACGACTACCTCATCCCCGTTCTTTGAATGCTTACGCTCGTGATCTACAAAGGTATGTAGATGCATCCGATCACTCGTTGCTAGATGAACTCATAGATGGATCTTGGTGAAACCGTAGGAAAATTTTTGTTTTCTGCAACATTCCCCAACAGTGGCATCATGAGCTAGGTCTATGCGTAGTTCTTCTTGCACGAGTAGAACACAATTTGTTGTGGGCATAGATGTTGTCAACTTTCTTGCCGCTACTAGTCTTATCTTGCTTCAACGGTATTGTGGGATGAAGCGGCCCGGACCAACCTTACACGTACGCTTACATGAGACCGGTTCCACCGACTGACATGCACTAGTTGCATAAGGTGGCTGGCGGGTGTCTGTCTCTCCCGCTTTAGTTGGAGCGGATTCGATGAAAGGGTCCTTATGAAGGGTAAATAGAAGTTGACAAATCACATTATGGCTTTCACGTAGGTAAGAAAACGTTCTTGCTAGAACCCTATTTCAGCCACGTAAAACTTGCAACAACAATTAGAGGACGTCTAACTTGTTTTTGCAGCAAGTGCTTTGTGATATGATATGGACAAAGTTGTGATGAATGATGAATGATCTATATGTGATGTATGAGATGTTCATGCTATTGTAATAGGAATCATGACTTGCATGTCGATGAGTATGACAACCGGCAGGAGCCATAGGAGTTGTCTTTTTTTTTATATGACCTGCGTGTCATTGAGAAACGCCATGTAAATTACTTTACTTTATTGCTAAATGCGTTAGCCATAGTAGTAGAAGTAATAGTTGGTGAGCAACTTCATGGAGACACGATGATGGAGATCATGGTGTCAAGCCGGTGACAAGATGATCATGGAGCCCCAAGATGGAGATCAAAGGAGCTATGTGATATTGGCCATATCATGTCATTATTATTATTTGATTGCATGTGATGTTTATCATGTTTTGCATCTTGTTTACTTAGAGCGACGGTAGTAAATAAGATGATCCCTCATAATAATTTCAAGAAAGTGTTTCCCCTAACAGTGCACCGTTGCGACAGTTCGTTGTTTCAATGCACCACGTGATGATCGGGTGTTTGATTCCGACGTTCACATACAACGGGTGTAAGACAGATTTACACATGCAAAACACTTAGGTTGACTTGACGAGCCTAGCATGTACAGACATGGCCTCAGAACACAGAAGACCGAAAGGTCGAGCATGAGTTGTATAGAAGATACGATCAACATGAAGATGTTCACCGACGTTGACTAGTTCGTCTCACGTGATGATCGGACACGACCTAGTTAACTCGGATCATGTTATACTTAGATGGCTGGAGGGATGTCTATCTGAGTGGGAGTTCATTGAATAATTTGATTAGATGAACTTAATTATCATGAACTTAGTCTAAAATATTTACAATATGTCTTGTAGATCAAATGGCCAACGTAGTCCTCAACTTCAACGCGTTCCTAGAGAAAACCAAGCTGAAAGACGATGGCAACAACTACACGGACTGGGTCCGGAACCTGAGGATCATCCTCATAGCTGCCAAGAAAGATTATGTCCTACAAGCACCGCTAGGTGAAGCTCCCGTCCCACAGAACCAAGACGTTATGAACGCTTGGCAGACACGTGTTGATGATTACTCCCTCGTTCAGTGCGGCATGCTTTACAGCTTAGAGCCGGGGCTCCAAAAGCGTTTTGAGAGACATGGAGCATATGAGATGTTCGAAGAGCTGAAAATGGTTTTCCAAGCTCATGCCCGGGTCGAGAGATATGAGGTCTCCGACAAATTCTTCAGCTGTAAGATGGAGGAAAATAGTTCTGTCAGCGAGCACATACTCACTATGTCTGGGTTACATAACCGCTTGACTCAGCTCGGAGTTAATCTCCCGGATGACGCGGTCATTGACAGAATCCTCCAGTCGCTTCCACCAAGCTACAAGAGCTTTGTGATGAACTTCAATATGCAGGGGATGGAAAAGACCATTCCTGAGGTATTTGCAATGCTGAAATCAGCAGAGGTAGAAGTCAAGAAGGAACATCAAGTGTTGATGGTCAATAAAACCACTAAGTTCAAGAAGGGCAAGGGTAAAAAGAACTTCAAGAAGGACGGCAAGGGAGTTGCTGCGCCTGGCAAGCAAGCTGTCGAGAAGAAGCCAAAGAATGGACCCAAGCCCGAGACTGAGTGCTTTTATTATAAGGGAAGTGGTCACTGGAAGCGGAACTGCCCCAAATACTTAGCGGACAAGAAGGCCAGCAAAATGAAAGGTATATGTGATATACATGTGATTGATGTGTACCTTACCAGTGTTCGTAATAGCTCCTGGGTATTTGATACCGGTGCGGTTGCTCACATTTGTAACTCAAAGCAGGGGCTGCGGAATAAGCGGAGACTGGCGAAGGACGAGGTGACGATGCGCGTCAGGAATGGTTCCAAGGTTAATGTGATCGCCGTCGGCACGCTACCTCTACATTTACCTTCGGGATTAGTTTTAAACCTTAATAATTGTTATTTAGTGCCAGCTTTGAGCATGAACATTGTATCGGGATCTCGTTTAATTCGAGATGGTTACTCATTTAAATCCGAGAATAATGGTTGTTCTATTTATATGAGAGATATGTTTTATGGTCATGCTCCAATGGTGAATGGTTTATTCTTAATGAATCTCGGGCGTAATGCTACACATGTTCATAGTGTGAATACCAAAAGATGTAAGGTTGATAATGATAGTCCCACATATTTGTGGCACTGCCGCCTTGGTCACATAGGTGTCAAACGCATGAAGAAGCTCCATACAGATGGACTTTTAGAGTCTCTTGATTATGAATCATTTGACACGTGCGAACCATGCCTCATGGGTAAAATGACCAAGACTCCGTTCTCAGGAACAATGGAGCGAGCAACCAACTTGTTGGAAATCATACATACTGATGTGTGCGGTCCAATGAGTGTTGAGGCTCGCGGTGGCTATCATTATGTTCTCACCCTCATTGATGACTTGAGTAGATATGGGTATATCTACTTAATGAAACACAAGTCTGAAACCTTTGAAAAGTTCAAGGAATTTCAGAGTGAGGTTGAGAATCAACGTGACAGAAAAATCAAGTTTTTGCGATCAGATCGTGGTGGAGAATACTTGAGTCATGAATTTGGCACACACTTAAGGAAATGTGGAATAGTTTCACAACTCACGCCGCCTGGAACACCTCAGCGTAATGGTGTGTCCGAACATCGTAATCGCACTCTATTAGATATGGTGCGATATATGATGTCTCTTACCGATTTACCGCTATCTTTTTGGGGCTATGCTTTAGAGACTACCGCATTCACTTTAAATAGGGCTCCGTCAAAATTCGTTGAGACGACACCGTATGAATTATGGTTTGGGAAAAAACCTAAGCTCTCGTTTCTAAAAGTTTGGGGATGCGATGCTTATGTCAAGAAACTTCAACCTGAAAAGCTCGAACCCAAGTCGGAAAAATGCGTCTTCATAGGATACCCTAAAGAAACCATTGGGTATACCTTCTACCTCAGATCCGAAGGCAAGATCTTTGTTGCCAAGAATGGATCCTTTCTAGAGAAGGAGTTTCTCTCGAAAGAAGTAAGTGGGAGGAAAGTAGAACTTGACGAAGTGTTACCTCTTGAACCGGAAAATGGCGCAACTCAAGAAAATGTTCCTGAGGTGCCTGCACCGACTAGAGAGGAAGTAAATGATGATGATCATGAAACTTCAGATCAAGTTGCTACTGAACTTCGTAGGTCCACAAGGACACGTTCCGCACCAGAGTGGTACGGCAACCCTGTCCTGGAAATCATGTTGTTAGACAACGGTGAACCTTCGGACTATGAAGAAGCGATAGCGGGACCGGATTCCGACAAATGGCTAGAAGCCATGAAATCCGAGATAGGATCCATGTATGAAAACAAAGTATGGACTTTGATTGACTTGCCCGATGATCGGCAAGCCAGAGAAAATAAATGGATCTTTAAGAAGACAGACGTGGATGGTAATGTGACCATCCATAAAGCTCGGCTTGTCGCTAAGGGTTATCGACAAGTTCAAGGGGTTGACTACGATGAGACTTTCTCACCCGTAGCAAAGCTGAAGTCCGTCTGAATCATGTTAGCAATTGCCGCATACTATGATTATGAGATATGGCAAATGGACGTCAAAACGGCATTCCTTAATGGTTTCCTTAAGGAAGAATTGTATATGATGCAGCGGGAAGGTTTTGTCGATCCGAAGAATGCTAACAAGGTGTGCAAGCTCCAACGCTCGATTTATGGGCTGGTGCAAGCATCTCGGAGTTGGAACATTCGCTTTGATGAGATGATCAAAGCGTTTGGGTTTACGCAGACTTATGGAGAAGCCTACATTTACAAGAAAGTGAGTGGGAGCTCTGTAGCATTTCTCATATTATATGTAGATGACATACTTTTGATGGGAAATGATATAGAACTCTTGGACAGCATTAAGGCCTACTTGAATAAGAGTTTTTCAATGAAGGACCTTGGAGAAGCTGCTTATATATTAGGCATCAAGATCTATAGAGATAGATCAAGACGCCTCATAGGTCTTTCACAAAGCACATACCTTGATAAGATATTGAAGAAGTTCAATATGGATCAGTCTAAGAAGGGGTTCTTGCCTATGCTGCAAGGTGTGAAATTGAGCTTAGCTCAATGTCCGACCACGGCAGAAGATATAGAAGAGATGAGTGTCATCCCCTATGCCTCAGCCATAGGTTCTATTATGTATGCCATGCTGTGTACCAGACCTGATGTAAACCTTGCCGTAAGTTTGGTAGGAAGGTACCAAAGTAATCCCGGCAAGGAACACTGGACAGCGGTCAAGAATATCCTGAAGTACCTAAAAAGGACTAAGGAAATGTTTCTCGTTTATGGAGGTGACGAAGAGCTCGTCGTAAAGGGTTACATCGACGCTAGCTTCGACACAAATCTGGATGACTCTAAGTCACAAACCGGATACGTGTATATTTTGAATGGTGGGGCAGTAAGCTGGTGCAGTTGCAAGCAGAACGTCATGGCGGGATCTACATGTGAAGCGGAGTACATGGCAGCCTCGGAGGCAGCACATGAAGCAATTTGGGTGAAGGAGTTCATCACCGACCTCGGAGTCATACCCAATGCGTCGGGGCCAATCAAACTCTTCTGTGACAACACTAGAGGCACTTGCCAAGGAGCCCAGGTTTCACAAGAAGACCAGGCACATCAAGCGTCGCTTCAACTCCATTCGTGAAAATGTTCAAGATGGAGACATAGATATTTGTAAAGTACATACGGACCTGAATGTAGCAGATCCATTGACTAAACCTCTCCCTAGAGCAAAACATGATCAACACCAGAATTCCATGGGTGTTCGATTCATCACAATGTAACTAGATTATTGACTCTAGTGCAAGTGGGAGACTGTTGGAAATATGCCCTAGAGGCAATAATAAAAGCATTATTATTATATTTCCTTGTCCATGATAATTGTCTTTATTCATGCTATAATTGTGTTATACGGAAATCGTAATACATGTGTGAATAATAGACACCAACATGTCCCTAGTAAGCCTCTAGTTGACTAGCTCGTTGATCAACAGATAGTCATGGTTTCCTGACTATGGACATTGGATGTCATTGATAACGAGATCACATCATTAGGAGAATGATGTGATGGACAAGACCCAATCCTAAACATAGCATAAAGATCGTATAGTTCGTTTGCTAGAGTTTTTCCAATGTCAAGTATCCTTTCCTTAGACCATGAGATCGTGTAACTCCCGGATACCGTAGGAGTGCTTTGGGTGTACCAAACGTCACAACGTAACTGGGTGACCATAAAGGTATACTACGGGTATCTCCGAAAGTGTCTGTTGGGTTGACACGGATCAAGACTGGGATTTGTCACTCCGTATGACGGAGAGGTATCACTGGGCCCACTCGGTAATGCATCATCATTATGAGCTCAAAGTGACCAAGTGTCTGGTCACGGGATCATGCATTACGGTACGAGTAAAGTGACTTGCCGGTAACGAGATTGAACGAGGTATTGGGATACCGACGATCGAATCTCGGGCAAGTAACATACCGATTGACAAAGGGAATTGTATACGGGGTTGCTTGAATCCTCAACATCGTGGTTCATCCGATGAGATCATCGAGGAGCATGTGGGAGCCAACATGGGTATCCAGATCCCGATGTTGGTTATTGACCGGAGAGTCGTCTCGGTCATGTCTACATGTCTCCCGAACCCGTAGGGTCTACACACTTAAGGTTCGGTAACGCTAGGGTTGTAGGGATATGTATATGCAGTAACCCGAATGTTGTTCGGAGTCCCGGATGATATCCCGGACATCACGAGGAGTTCCGGAATGGTCCGGAGGTAAAGAATTATATATAGGAAGTGCTATTTCGGCCATCGGGACAAGTTTCGGGGTCACCGGTATTGTACCGGGACCACCGGAAGGGTCCCGGGGGTCCAGGGCCACCTACCCCGGGGGGCCACATGGGCTGTAGGGGGTGCGCCTTGGCCTACATGGGCCAAGGGCACCAGCCCCAAGAGGCCCATGCGCCTAGGGTTTAAGATGGGAAGAGTCCCAAAGGGGGAAGGCACCCCCTAGGTGCCTTTTGGGGGAGGGACTCCTCCCTTGGCCGCCGCCCCCCTAGGAGATTGGGTCTCCTAGGGCCGGTGCCCCCCCCCCTTGGCTCCCTATATATAGTGAGGGAAGGAGGGCCTCTCAGACCACGCCTTTGGTGCCTCCCTCTCCCTCTCCAACACCTCCTCCTCCTCCATAGAGCTTGGCGAAGCCCTGCCGGAGTACTGCAGCTCCATCACCACCACACCATCGTGCTGCTGCTGGAGCCATCTTCCTCAGCCTCTCCTCTCCCCTTGCTGGATCAAGAAGGAGGAGACGTCATCCGCTCCGTACGTGTGTTGAACGCGGAGGTGTCGTCCGTTCAGCGCTTGGTCATCGGTGATTTGGATCACGTCGTGTACGACTACCTCATCCCCGTTCTTTGAACGCTTCCGCTCGTGATCTACAAAGGTATGTAGATGCATCCGATCACTCGTTGCTAGATGAACTCATAGATAGATCTTGGTGAAACCGTAAGAAAATTTTTGTTTTCTGCAACGTTCCCCAACATGTAGCTCCCGTTTGCAAGGCCGTGTGGCCCAGCACTGAGCGGGTCACACACCCCATCTTCTTTATCACCGAGTGGACATTTATGGGCCTTTGCTGGTAATGCTTACTGTTCAAATGCTTCTATCTTATTCAAAGAGAACATGGTAAGTGATTGAATGCAGGGGAGTAATGAATCCGTTGGCAAGCGTTATTTGGTGTGTATGTCTTGAGTTGAGCGAGATAGCGGTCCGGAAGACGACGATACACACGTCATTGACAAGGGGGCGGCATATGGCATCAATGCCAGGACACGCACGCCGCGTGTCGCGACCTTTAGGTATCAGAGTTTCCATGTTTGCCAAGAGTCCTCGAGTCATCGTACCACCGAACCAGCATGACGCACGCCGCACACGCTTCGACCTTGATCTTGATCGGACGGCTATCAATGTCGACCGAGCAATAACTATTTCTTACATGCAACGCTGGCTACTGATATATCGCATGGTTGATATGACATACTTATAAGCACACACAGATAGCATCGGTCGATCAGCGGCAATGTAGCTCCCGTTTGCAAGGCCGTGTGGCCCGGCACTGAGCGGGGCACACACCCCATCTTCTTTATCACCGAGTGGACATTTATGGGCCTTTGCTGGTAATGCTTACTGTTCAAATGCTCCTATCTTATTCGAAGAGAACATGATAAGTGATTGAATGCGGGGGAGTAATGAATCTGTCGGCGAGCGTTGTTTGGTGTGTATGTCTTGAGTTGAGCGAGATAGCGGTCCGAAAGACGACGATACACACGGCATTGACAAGGGGGCGGCATATGTGGCATCAGTGCCAGGACACGCACGCCGTGTGTCGCGGCCTTTAGGTATCATCGAGTTTCCCTGTTTGCCAAGCGTCCTCGAGTCATCGTGCCACCGAACCAACACGACACGCGCCGCACACGCGTCGATCTTGATCTTGATCGGACGGCTATGGATGTCGACCGAGCAAGATCGCATGGTTGATAACTTGACATCACACCCAGATAGGCATACACACAGATAGATAGAGAGCACCGATCGATCAGCGGCAATGCTGGTCCCGATCTCAAGGACTAACCCGTGGTCCCTGGGCCACGCCCACGCCCAGGGCCCGGCCGCCGACGCGGGCGCCCACCGCGAGAGCGGCGGCGGCGGCGCCTTCGCCCCGCCGTCGTTCCTGGCGCTCCTCTACCTCCTGGCGGGGCTCCTCGCCGTCTACGTCCTCCACGCCGCCGCGCGCCGGCTCTACGCGTGCTGCGTCCCGTCCGCCTCGCGGCCGACGCCGCGGCCGCAGCCTCCCCCCGCGCTGGCGTGCCGGCGCGTGGACCCGGCCGAGGTGGCGGTGTCCCTGCCCGTGCGCGCCCACGACGGCGGCGGCGACGACGACGTGTGCGCGGTGTGCCTCACGGAGCTGCAGCTGCAGGAGAGCGTCAAGGCCATCCCGGCGTGCGGGCACGTGTTCCACCCGCCCTGCATCGACCGCTGGCTCCAGTCCCTCGCCGCCTCCGGCGCCGGCCACGCCTCCTGCCCGCTCTGCCGCCGCTCCGCCGCCGACCCCGTCGACGATGACGGCCCACTCAAGCCGCCCCAGCAGCAGCAGCAGCAGCAGCACGACGAGGAGGCGCCCGCGCCCGCGCCCGCCGCGTGACGCGCGACGGCGGTCCGGCCCAGCTGCGTAGCGCCCACCAGTCCACCGCTCAGCTCGCTCATGGCGGGCGCACGTGTGCGTCCGCCAGTGCCAAACTACAGTCCAGTAATGTACTCCGTCATACTACCAGTGTACATTTTCCTTCCATCGGTTACAAGTATTACTCCTTGCTGCGTGTGACATCTTTACAGTGCAACAAATCAGCCAATTAACTATTCCCTGTTGAGTCAAAAAGAAGGCAAACGTATAAATTTTGTCTAAAGTCAAACGGCATAAATTTTGAGTCAATGTGTAGAAAAAATTAGGGGGGTGATAGGCGCCGGCGCGCCGGCCCAAACATTGGGCCGGTCGCTTCCGAGCCGTACAATGCGAGCTGCACAGCCGTCAGATTGCGCCTGACGCCCAGCTCACCCAGCGCCCTTCCCCTTCCTCCCGCCCGTTGACCAAATCTACGGATCGGTCCCCCGTCGTGACGCGCTCCTCGCAGGCGGCAGCACCGCGCCTTCTCGACGGGATAAGTCGTTGCACCACACCACCATCTCCAGCACCAAAAAAGACTCACTCGCCGGCCACCCGTGCCAACCGCGGTCGTCCCTTGGCCGCCACATGACATTGATGACTGGAGCTCACCCGTCGTCCGGTTCCAGCTCGCGCTCGCCATGGTTGCAGCATTCCCCGCAGCGCCGCCTCGGCTCGTTGCCATCGTCCACTCAGACCACCGTGTTCAGCTGCAAAAATATCTCGATCAAAAACAAAAACTCCATTGATTGACCGTAGCAACAAATACGCATGCCGGTTCCAGCAAAAAATGTCCATACTTCCAACAAAAACACTTCGCTGCCACCGGTCATAGCAAGAAAACAAGCTCGCCGATGTTGCAGACCCTCTGGTTGCAACATTAATACGACGACAGCGTCGCTCGCCAGCCGATCTGGTTCCAGCAAAAAAAAAGACACTGGCTTCAGCAAAAAATGGTGCAATCCAGCAAAACCCAAAAGGTGGTAGTAGCAAAAATGGATGTGGTTCCAGCAAAAACACAAGCCAGTAGTAGCAAAAAATAAAAAAGGCGATAGTTTCCAGGAAAAACAAATGGCGGATGCAGCAAATTTCCTCGCCGGTTAAAGCATACACTGCAACTGGTTGCAGCAAAAAATGTGCCCCCTTATTCTGGCAAAAAATCCCCTGTCACAACATTGCAACATCTCATGGACGTGGTTCCAGCTTTTTCCCTGCTTGGATCCAGCATTTTTTGCCACGGTTCCAGCACGCCGCTGCTCAACTTGTGGATTGCAGCATGGCGGGAGAGGTCTTTCGCGCAAGGGCGCAGCTGTGTGATTTGTGGTAGTTTCGTGGCAGCGCGAGGGAAGGAAGAGAAGAAACATGGCAAGGGTAGGGGCGGTAGGGGATGGAGTGCGGGGGAAAAGATAAGGAGGGAAGGGGCGGTCCGCACGGGTCCACCAAATACAGGCGTCTCGCGCAAGGAACGGCTTTGTGTGGATGCACGAAGCCAGCATGGCGCGTCATTCGCAAACGTTTTCCGAACAAATACCAATAACTACAATAGCAAATAGAAAATGAAAATATGTTTTGTTTGTATTTAAAAATATTAATTTGAAATGAAAATGTTGACAGTAATTTTTTCCTACAAACTCAATCAAACTTTACACTATTTGACTTGAGACAAATTGTATAGGCCTTGTTTTTGGTGTCAGGATTGACAAATTGTGGTTAAGCACAGAGATAAATATTTGCAACAAACATTAGCAAGCCAGAGGACTGGTCATACAACACAACACAAGGATGTGGATGAAGTTAACAAGAAGAATCTATTATATCATTTGGGTTGGGAGTATCTCATCTCAACTCATCTTGTGCTGTGGTGAGAGGGGGGCATAAATACAGCGAAAGAACTTTTACACTGGGTTGGGTCCCTTTCCCTGCTGCTGCTACTACTAACAACTATTACTACCCATGGTAAACTCTTTCACCAATCAATAACACAACGCAACGCACGCACGCACCGCCCATCGCCGCCGTGCGGCGGCGGGCGGCTGATATATATGTATGTAATGTAAATCCTGTAAGATGGTACACAGGAAGGCTACATGGGAAGACACAGAAAAGCTAAGGAAAACAAACAGTAAGATGAAGAAGAAGCAGGGGTCTTGCTTCTCTCTTTTCCTCCTGACCAAGCCTCCCGCGCCAAAACTTCCAACTGTTGTTGTATAATTTACAGCACCGCGTATGCCCGGACAACCTCCACAATCGGCGCCCGGCACAGCGGGCACTTGCCGCCGCTACGCACCAGCTCGTTCGCGCATTTCGAGCACGTGCACATGTGCCCACATCTGCAACCACCATCAGAACGGGTAGGTTTAGCTACTTGTAAGAAGACGGCTGAGAGAGCAGATGCAGAGTGTGTGTGTGCCGGGTGCTGACCTGTAGAGTAGAGAATCGATTTGTGTGTCGCAGCATACGCAGCAAGTTCCTTTCCTCACCTGGTCCCATCTTGTTCCGTCATCGTGTAGATCCAGAAACATGCCTGAGACAAAAGGAAATGGTTATTTCAGTATTTCAGAGCATTGCCTTCGATGAATGTTGCAGCAACAGAATCCTACGGCGATATACTGAAACACAAACTGGAAACATGCAAATGTCTTCAATATCATCACTACATGAAACGACATAAATGAAGACGTAAAAGAACTTTCTACGGTGTGTCCCTATCAGGGCTTGTTTGGTGTGAAAATAACATTATACTCCCTCCATTCCAAAATAGATGACTCAACTTTGTACTAACTTTAGTACAAAGCTAGTACAAAGTTGGGTCATCTATTTTGGAACGGAGGGAGTATAAGATAAGAGAAAACAGCACAGTTATGAAGCCATGGATATCTGAATATTTGCCAAGGAGCAGGGTGAACAACCTTCAGGTCCCGGGAATCTACTCAAGGCTGCAGACACTTCTTGTCTCACTGAACGTTGCAACTCCAGTTGCATGTCCATGCACGCCTCCAGCATCCTTTGCATGCTGCTCATCCCTTGTTGAAGTTTATTCATGTCGGCTTTCAAATCATTAATGGCGTCCAATTCCTGCAAGAGTACAGAGCCAAATGACTTCCACGAGATAAAACTTCTATAATCAACATAAGGAAAGTCAAGCAAAACGACAAAATATTACCACCCTTCCCGCTTTTAAAGTTTTTACTTTACATCTCACAAGTCATGGAGTTAAAAGCAAATATAGTTCAAGCAAAAGGAACAAGAGAAACAAAACACACACTTTTAAAGCTCTTATAGGCTTATACCAATGAGACATGGCATGTCACAAATTTACTCTTGGGGCAGAACACTAGTGCAAATACTACATCATATGGGAGAAACATATTCATAACAGATCGCCGAACCAAAACAATATTCCTATTTATACAAGGGAACGTGAGGTGAGAAGGCAGCATACCTGATGTACCCTGTGTCTACTGCTCCAGGTGTTATGGCGCAAATCTCTGTGCCACAGTGGCTGCCGCGGTGGCAAAGGTGGCGGAGGGATAACAAGGGCAGGTCTGTTGACAGGACCTTGGAATTGTCGATTTTCAGCATTTCTTACTAGTTCCTGGTTTCCGTTTGGTGCATTCGCTGTGGGCATGGCTGTATCGAGATTCCAGTTGAGTGGGGCATGACCACGTCGTTGAACATATGACCTTATTAATTGCTCCAAACTGTCACCAAAACCATTACTGAGAAGATTGGATACACTTCGCCTGGCAATTAAAAATTTGGAACAGGTGTTAAGAACTAAAAGGAGATGAAGAATCAACAGACAAATTGTGGAAATGAAGTACAAATACCTGCTAAGTAATTCCCTCAGTTCCATGTTGTGCAAATTGGCTTCATCACGTAGGTTGAAGCTGTTTTCAATTCTAGGAATGGGCCCTGTGTCAAGTGCAGCATCATGGAAGTCATCTTGCCAGTTCTCCTCGGTGCCATGAGATTCGTCATCGTGCCACACATCATGCTCATCTTGGAGATTTTCATTCTCCCTGTCATCATCCTCCACGATTTCGCTGTGTAACTCCTCTGCATTATCCTCCCAATTTCTGTCAGAATTTTCTGCGGTTTCATTGGGCCACCTATCAAGCCTGACATCCAAAGATGGCTGCCAAAATATTGTCTCACGTTCTGTCTCATCTTGCAGCCCATTATCAACTTGAGACACTTGCATATCAACTATGTCACCCGATGTTGTAGCCGGTGACTCCGCCTCAGCAACATCTACGTTATCCTCCTGTAAACCCACATTCTCGGGTGTAGTTTGGGCCACATCCTCACTACCAGTAAGGTGCCCGACAGCAGCTGCCTGTTCAGTTTCATCATTACCAAGTAATGCAACATTTTCTGCAACAGGAGCATCAGACAGGCTAACATCTTGACTACTTACAGCACTCTCTGATCTGAAAGAAGTATGTTCAGTCACATAGTTATTACATAAGAACAGAAGACAATAAGAACAAAAGGCAAGTGATAGGGGATGCCAATTCCATGAGCTGTTCTGATTGATGGTGTCCCACAAAAAAGGTTGGGAGCACAATCAACAAGGAAATCCAAGACTGTAAAAAAAGGAAATCTAACACTGTAAAAAAAACAAGGAAATCTAATGTTGTCAGTTTTCTGAATAACAGGAGCATTTCAGCAACACAAGGTCAGTAGAACAGCACTAAAGGCAAAACTTAATGAGCAGACACGGTACTAGCAGATAGTTGGTGTCACAACTAGAAGAAGGAAACATGTAGCACGTGGATTCAGTTCAGGATCCTATCTTCCATTATATGATATATATAGTCAATATCATCAAAACATTTCACAGTACCATCTAGTACCAATTTGGTTGGTGGACAGTCTCTAGCGTGTAGAGCAAGAATGACTCGTTGTGCCAGGGACCAGCATAATTAGCACTTAGCAGTACTGGCACCTGGAACCTTGCCTGTAATTTTCCTACGAGGGAAATGCTCGTTGGTTCACCTAGTTTCAGTCCGGTCCATCAGATTACAGTAACTTTGAATGCTCCAGATAACAAAAGAAATTTAAGTTCAACAATACTAGAAAGTCTGCACGAAACGAATAACTTGACAACACTGGCCTTCTAAAGTTGGTAGCAACCTAGAGAGTCTCTCTTTAACAGTAGCGAAATGGTTTGATCATTTTACATGCGATGTTCAGTAAATCAGATAAAAGCTAATTCTGTATCATTTTATACAACTTCTTTGGCAAGCAAGTACTTGCAAGTAACAACCTAGAGCAGGATATCCACTACAATTTTTACGACAACAGATAAGATGGCAGCATGGTTCTTCCTCCCGCGTGATGGGCATTCCTAACAGCTAATGCTCAAAAACATACAAGATGCACTACACTCTAAAGCCTCCAAGGCAAGAATTGAACAGTTGCTTATAGGCATCTACTGATCAGCCCATAAATGGTGAGATAAAGCTCTATCCCAATACCCCGTGCACACAATGGAATTATGGAACAAGCCCTTGACCTCAAAAGAAAAACATTTATGTGTAGTCTGTACCAAATTTCAACAAAACTACCGAGAGCAAAATGCTTGAGTAGGTTATTTCACATTTGTTCTCCAATAAAGTATGTTAAATGCACGGATACTATTCCTATCACAGGTTTTAGATGTGTGGGTTTTCAAAAATATGCTACAGTGTGTAATAGGATGAATATCAGGTCATCTTCCAGACCAGAACACATGCACACAATATTTCTTCACTAATTGCAGTAGATAACTCTAAATTAAGCTGAATAATATATATTAATCACTGAGGCATTCAATAATGGGGGTTTTATGCCCATATGTTCGTTTGGATGCCAATAACTGACATTTCTGTATCACTGCAGCTCAAGACAACTAGTAGCGATGCTATATAATACTCCCACCATCCGGAATTACTTGTCACGGAAATGGATAAAAATGGATGTATCTAAAATTAAAATACATCTAGATACATCCATTTCTGCGGCAAGTATTTTCAGACGGAGGGAGTACCAAATAAGCAATGTGCCGGTAGCCTGAAGAACGTATACTATATAATACCAAGAAACCCAAGAAAAGTAAAGGACCACAGACACACATTTGGTTGTGCATGTGGGGCATATGCTACATAATAGAAGAGAGTGGCAACTAGCAAGTAGCAACAAATATCTCTTCCAATAACCAGTGTTTTCATGGTGGAGAAGAATTCCATTGCACTACAAGCTTACAATGACTATGCCAGACATACTTGCATTCATGGATGAGATACGAATCAAAATAAAGCTACTATTACCGATGTGAGTTGCAATTGCAATGTCTGCTAACCTTAAGGTGGACACACGATGGCTCTGCCTCAACTGCCCGAGCTCCCTCGCCGCCACAGATGGCTGTCGCTCCTCTTCAGCTGGAGCCACCGCATTCCTCAAGAACCTTACCCTAAGCAATCCCTGCAAAACCAGACAATTTTGAGACCGGCGCCCTCGACATTTCTGATAACTCATTCCTGTAATGCAACACAGTCAGCTTCTCATCTCACCTGAATGCGGCTGCGGCTGCGCTGGGGAAACTGTGACACAATGTGGTACCCCGATAGCCCCTGCAGCTCGCGCTGACGCTCCCGGGACATCCGAGTGATGACATCGGTGCGCGCCTGCCGGCCGCGGAGCCGGGGAGGCTCTCCTCGCCTGTCCCTCTCCGCGGCGGTCGGCTCCTCCCTGCGCGAGGCCGCGCGGGAGTCGCGTGGCTGGCTGGCCATCTGGACCCACTCCCTGACGAGCCTGACCCTCTGCCTCTCCGTCTCGCCGAGCCACTCCCCCGTGGCCGTGGCGGCCGCGGCCGTGGGGCTATCGGTGGAGGTGGTGAGGCGGCGGGCGATCTGGCGCACGCGCTCGCGGTGGCGGTCGGGCGTGTCCGGGGACGGCTCGCGGTCGAAGGGCTGGCCGGCGTCGGCGCGGCGGTGCTCGAGCTCCCGCCACATCTGGAGGAGGGAAGAGGGCGCGGCGGGGGAGGGCGCCTGCGGCCGCGGCGGCGGGGGCGAGGAGAGGAGGAACGCCGAGGGGTCGAGGGTGGAGACCGGGTGGAGCCGGGTGAGCGCGAGGAGCTCCGACTCGCGGTTCCGCCGCTCCACCTCGCGCTCCATGGAGGAGAGCACCTCCTCCGCCTGGCGCGCGACCCAGCGGCTGAGCAGCCGCGACTCGCGCCGCCGCCGCCGCGACGACTCGGCCTCCTCCTCCCCGCCCCCGCCGACCCCTCCCCCGCCCTCGGCGCCTCCCCCGCCGCCGCCGCCCGCCGCGGAGCAGAGCGAGGAGGACGAGGAGGGCGGCGGCGAGTAGCAGCCGCCGAGGTGGTCGCAGACGAGGTCCTCCAGGTCGCGCCGGAAGTCGGCCGCCGCGGCGCCCATCCGGTGGTGGTACTCGTCCACCATGGCCTCCTCCTACCGCTATCCCTAATTACCCTACAACAACAAGCAAAAAGCTGCCTCCTTTGGAAATCAATCGATCAACCAATCAATCCTCCCCCAACAACAAAAATGGCGGGCGCTAATGGCGCGGCGGACTGGGCGACGCGCGGGCGATCGCGGAGCATTTGCGGGGCGATTGGAGGGGTGATTTTGGGCGGATTGGACGGATGGCGCGGAGGAGGAGACGGAGGAGAGGAGAGAGGAGGGAGCAAGGAAGGAAGGGGAGAGGATTACCGGAGGAAGAAGAAGCGGCGATTTATTTTTGGCCTTTTTTATCGGAAGGTGTTGCCTATTTTTGATAGGGCCACACCACACACGCCGCTCCCTCTCTCCCTCCCTCTCACCACCCACCACTGTTGCAAGCAATCTGCATTGCCTTGCCTTTCACAATTCTAGCCTAGGTTTTGTGTGGCAGAAGACCTGGCTTTTTTGTTATTCTAGGGTGATGGGGGCTATATATCGGGTCCGTCGAGGCCGCGATCCGCGTGCGTCGCTCTGCCAGCGGACGGCTGGGATTCTGTGCTTGCGGAGAAAGGGGGGATCGTCGAATCTCGGTCGTAGGTTGTATCGGTTGCCGTGTAGAGTACGGCAACCGGTTCGTGTCGTTGTAATCCTGCCGTAGATTTGGCGAGGGGTGGTGTACCATTTTAATGCCATAAATTATAGAATATCGATTATGGGTGGTATCTGTCGCCATACAGACCATGACAGCTCGGTCCGTATCGTCGTAATTATGGCGTAGATTTCATGGGGGGATTTTCTATCCTTTAAATGCCGTGAATTCTATAATCTATACTGGGTGTAGTACCGAATGTCATACCGACCATCACAGCCTTGTTCGTATCTTTGTAATCTTGTCACAGATTTCATGCATGATGTTATGTCGTTTAGATGGCATAAATTATTGTTTCTACACTATAGGTGGTATGGGTTGCAATATAGATCAGGACAGTTGGGTATGTATTGTTGTAATTTTACGGTGGATTTCACATGAGATGTTCTACCCTCTAAATGCCTTAAATTGTTGTTTTTGCACTCTAAGTGGTATCAGCCACAATACAGACCATGATAGTTGGGTTCATATTGTTGCAATCTTACGGTAGATTTTCACGCGAGATGTTCTACCCTTGAAATGCATTTCAATGGTTTCCTACACTCTAGGTGGTATAGCCTGTCGTACAACCATGATAGATGGGTTCGTATCGCTGCAATCTCGCTTTTGCCATAGATTCCAATTGTGACATTTTACCTTTTAAATGTCATACATTATTGATTCTGGACTCTAGGTGGTATCTGCAGACGTACTGACTATGATAATCATGTCTGATATCGATGTAATCTTGGCGTATATTTCACGCGTGATCTTTTCCATCTTTAATTTTTTAAACTCCGTAATCTTGAGTTTGCATAGTCCCTGCTGGGGCACAAATCATGACGGCTATGTATGCGTCGTTGTAATCTTGCATGTATATTTCACGCGGGGTTTTATTTCTAGTCTTTCTTTATTTTATTTTTTTGCATGGTATTCTATTTCTAGTCTCAGCTCCACATGGTATAGGCAGAATGAGGATTATACGAGCAAAACCTTGCCATGGGCCACCCGACCCAGGATCGAAACACCGGGGTGTTAGGGTGAAATTGGGCCGTGGGGTACAATTTTCGGCCTCCCTAGCAACCCAACCCCGCACGGCTTAATTAACCCGTGCAACCCCGCCACTTGCGGTTGACAACAACTATGTGTGTTTTATTTTGATTTTTTTGCGACCGTGCGTATAATTTGCCCGCGGATAATTTCGGTGTTGTGAGCCGTAGGACATTGCTCGGTTCATGTTTCACAAAAAGAATAGCTATGCTCCAGCTCAAAAAAAAAATGTTCGGACCAAGCACGCAGATGATTGTGAGTCTGGAAACCAGGCTCAGGCAGTGACCATCGAAATCCTTGCAATCTGGGCCGTCAGCTGGGGGGTAATAATCTCGAACCGACGTGGCGTGTATATATCTGGCCTGGTCGGGATCGTGGGTAATATATATCCCCGGGCCGGGCCCACGTCCCAGCGTGGCTGTAGGCTGATCCCGTGGGGGCCACCACCGCGCTGCTCGGGACGAGACGAACCGCAACCGGATAGAGAGCGCGCGCGGGGTGCGGATCGGCCAGACGTGCGGTGCGGTGCGGTGCATTCCCGCCCAAGCCCACCTAACGGACGGAACGAAACGGCAACGGGGTGGGCGGTGTGGTGGGGGACGCCGAGCCGAGCCGAGCCTGCTTTCCGTGACGTCGCATCACGCGGGGGGTGCCGCTGACACGTGGGATTTGTCTCTTGCTCTGCGCGGCGCGGCGCTCTGCCTGCCCCCACAGATACGCCTCCGTACCGTGCCCATCCGCGGAATCCGTCCATATTCCCACAGTCAACTCGCGTACACGGAAAAAACTCAAGAGTTTATTTTTCGCGACAAGAGTGTTCACCTGTCCATGCGTGCGTCTTGTGTTTCTTTTTGAAAAAGAGACTCTCTATATCTTACTATCTCTTTTTCGAGAAAACTTTCAATCTATTCGTCGCAGTCCAAAGAACACATAAATAAATTACGAAATATGCATCCATGTTCATACACTCCCTCAATTCCACAATGTAGTGCTTCCTCTATCTACGTGCTTCAACTTTGACCGTAAATTTAACTACTAAGACCGATTGCGGCGGGAGCAAAAATTATATCAGTGAATTCGTATTCGAAAGAAGTTTTCAATTATATAATTTTTTTCTCCCGCCGCAGTTGGTCTCGTTGGTTAAATTTATGGTCAAAGTTGGACCTCGGAAAAGCGCGGGCGCACTATATTTTGGAATGGAGGGAGTACCACGTAGCGACAGTGACAACTACGAGCACTGGAACGAGCCCAAAGACGCGTCAGCGTCATCGGCCCTCCCTCATCGGAGCCGGGCTACACTCGTTGTAGTAGACAGTTGGGAAATCATCGTGCTAAGGCACCATAAGACCAGCACACCTAAAGAGCAACTGTCGTCGATGAAGAGAAGTATAGATCGAAAAAATCCAACCCGTGGACACACAAACAAAGACTGGGTCCAAACAGATCCACGGAATACCAGCACTGATCGAATCCTGCGAAATCCGTCGAAGACACACCTTCACACATCCTCCAACAACGTTGGACACATCATCAGAATGGGGGTTAGGCGGAGAGAACCTTATTTTATCTTCAGGAAGACGTCACCGTCTCGTCTTTCTAAGCAGGACACAAACCCTAAATGAATTCGTAAAAACACCTAAAAACGGAGCAAAACCCCTCCCGCCGGCAAGGTTCTGGGTCCATCGCGCATCCACAGCCCTAGGGCCACAAGAGACAAGGCGGACCGAGGGCAGCACCAACGGGAGGTAGAGGAACCCTAGTCTTCCTTTCTTGGGGAGGAGGCGGCGACTGTGCACGAGATGGATACAAAAAAGAATCCATCTTTACTATGTAGCTTCATCATAAAAAATGTACATGGCACCCAAAAAAATAATCAAAATTACACCAAGGATCCCGCACCATCGAACGAGCCGCCAATGCGTCGTTGTCGAGCTCCCCTATCGGAGCCTGCTTAACCTTATCGGAGCCTGGTCCCCTATCTTTGTTGAAAAGGAAGACAAGAGTTAGGAGTATAAGATGGACTTAATCAAAGCTAGTTAATTGATCGTGCATTGCAACATGGGGATACATATTTTAGTGGTTCAACACCAATAATGACATATTCCTCACATCCACCAAATTCTAGGGTTGGTAAATTCGATTTATTTGAGTATATAGATAGGAACGCAAGGAAAGTTTTGATTTATTCAAGGTTTTGGTAACATTTGATTTAATGCAGGACGTAGGGGGTGGCGTGCAAGAGGGACAAAACCAAATGGGGGAGGAACAGGGATGACGGCGAAAGTATAGAGACCAACATTCTTATAACTAATCAAAATTTGTTGGGTGTTTTGGGAGCGAGATCAGATAGCCATTTTTAGCTGTGACACAACCACGGAAGAAGATTTGTGGCATGCAGGTGTGAAGGCATCAACCCCATTTTTATTTTCTCTTTAATTATAAAATCTTTTGAACCAAACGTTTAAATTAATTTTTGTTTGTATATTTGTGTTCCTCGTGACGAGGGCTTTGAAATAAGACCACTCTTGAATATGTTTTAACAACTTCATCGAGTTTCAACTGTGAAAACTTGATACGAAAGAATGACAAAAATCATCAAGTTTCAGAAACTAAAACCTAAACTGTTTTGCGGGGTAAAAGAGAGTTCTATTTCAATATTATAGAGTTACGGTCTAGAGCCAAGAGTTCCTCGATACATGGGGCCCTATGTAGCTAAACAATTGTGGTACACTCAGTATGGCTATACGTAGGCAAAGAATCCTCTACTCTAATTTTGTGACGAATAAACTCTCGATCTACCAGTAAAGTCCTGATCTCCAAAGCCAAGTGTCCATATGCAAAACGATTCAGCGAATCCCCGACAACAATAGATAGACCCGCGAACGAATGGCAAAATCATCAAGTTTTAGAAGTTAAAACTTAAAACTTGTCCTCATGCGAAATCCATCGATTTTTGCGGATCCCGGAGCAATTGTGTGGCAGGGAATGCTAAGACATGTATAGATGCCTCCGCATCTGCGTGCTCCTGCGACGCAATCACTGTTGCATCTAGAATGTCAGCCGCAGAAGAAAGACTCTAGTGCTCTTTTGTGTACCTGTATAAGGTTTGTCTGTCCCCTGGATACCACGTAGGCACGGACGGACGGGACCTAGCTGCCGGCATTCATGGCTAGAGCCGCACGAGCCCTGTGAGCCACGGCAGATGAGCACAAAACTAACTAAACCACCCACTTATCCCGCCAGCCGGCCGGCCTGTGCTGCCACGGCATCGAGGATATGTCTTTAACCATATCGGCCGGTGCAACCAAAGCCATCCAGCTCGCTCGTCATGTATAATATCCGGCTTTTGCGCCACTTGTTCACGTATGAACTTCCACTCGCTAGCCCTGTTTGGTTTCAAATAAGTGACCAACTTATAAGTTGAAAAGTGAAAAAAATGACTTATTTTGTCAAACACACCCAACTTATAAGCCATCCCAACTTATAAGTCATAAGTTGCTTCATCCCAACTTAAAACTTATAAGTCACATCTTTTTACGTGGGTTCCATCATCTTTACATAAAAAAACAAAGTGAAAAGGTGTGGTCAGGTGATTTATAAGTCAGGTGACTTATAAGTCAGGTGACAACCAAACGAGCATGACTTATAAGTCACTGGTTTTAAGTCATCCGACTTATAAGTCGGGTGACTTAGGGCCTGTTTGGTTCCAAATAAGTCCCCAACTTATAAGTCGAAAAGTGAAAAAAGTGACTTATTTTGCCAAACGGATCCGACTTATAAGTCACCCCAACTTATAAGTCATAAGTTGCTCCACCCCAGCTTAAAACTTATAAGTCACCCTCTTTTGTGTGGGTCCCATCACCTTTACATTAAAAATAAGGTGAAAATGTGTGGTCAGGTGACTTATAAATCAAGTGCCAACCAAACAGCCGTGACTTATAAGTCACTGGTTTCAAGTCACTTGACTTATAAGTCAGGTGACTTATTGGAACCAAACAGGCCTTTATTGAAACCAAACAGGCCCTGAATCTGTACAACAATTGATCGACGGATAGTACACATGTGCCGATGTGCGTAGGGACGGAGCCAGGAATGTTGCTCCTGAGAGTGAAGTCGAAGTTGCCGAACGACGCAGCGGCAACGATGGCATGCCATGGGCAGCTCGGAGCCTGCTGGTGCTAGTCGTGGCTCCTTTTCTCATGCAAAGCTCGTCATCAAAGTCGGGGCTGCCTCGTCCTCCGTGTGTTGTTGTCGTTTGTTTGGCATATATGGGCTCTAGGATTCTCATGCTTCGTTCTGTCTAAGGGTTCTTAGTTGGTCGTCCACAGTGGAATCGGAGTCACTTCTCTGATAGTAGTATTGGCGATGACGCTTTGCAGACATCCTCGACAGTGTTCCTCCTTGCGGTGACACGTGCGGGTCACGTGGGTAGCCGGGTTGACCGAGTGCCGAGCATGTTGTAACACCTTTCGTGTGATTTTCCATTATTTAGCCAACCAACTCTCTTAGTACTACTATTTCTTAATAAAATCAAGATCCTTTGAAGCCGTTTTGTAAATAATTTATCCATGTTCAAAATCATGCATTGATGCGTGGGAGATTTTGTCGTCGGTCGGAGCAGCAGAAAATGAAGGAGGATTACATTTGCGGTGGCGTGGTGCGTTGTCCCGTTGTGATCCAACAGGCCGTACCCGCTGCTCCTAAGTCTTCTCCCTATCATAAAACACAGTCCCCAACTTTAATAGTAACCCCTTTTAAATATCGAACCCAACTTATATAAATAAATATACTCATACACGAACGGACGTCGGCGTCGACCAGATCCTCGCACTGCACATACAGGCATGCTTTTGTCATCTTAACCTTAATACTAATCACTAGTAGAAGGCCCCTTTAATTGGCAGCTTCTTTTGACGAACGAACCAACTGAAACGCACCGACACACGCGATATGTATGCCTCTTGGCGGCTGTAATTTTTTTCATTTCTTGGTTGATTCGGCTGCTTGATTTAATTTGATGCTGCATCAAACAACCCGATGTCGCTTTTAAGCTTACAAAATGTGTCGAGGGAATTGAAGGAACTTCCGCAAAACACACTTGCTGTTTGATACCTGCATCTTGCTAATCTCTCTCAAAAATAAAAAATGATGAGCCAGCAGTGATAATAAGTGGGCTGGCTAACTACTACTCCCCTCGTCTCGTGATATAAGAACGTTTTTGACACTATAATAATATAAAAAACGCTTTTATATTATGAGACGAAGGGAGTAGGCTCATAAGTAACGTAGTAGTATCTTCTTTGTACTCCTGGGAGAAAACAAAAATCAATAAAAATCAAGGGAATGTGTGTGTGGGTGTGTTTCTTGGACCTCCATCATTTTTCAACAAAGCGGAATGATGCCCTGGGTTGGACTTTATTGTGATGTCGATCTATGAGAAGCACTGCCAGATGGATGCGCCATGCTTAACTGTTGGCAAGTGGCCGGATCATGACAAGAGTGCTACTACCTCCGTCTCATATTAAGTGTCGCTCTATATTTAGACGCATTTCAATGCTACATACATCCGTTTAAGCCACACTCAATATAAGAAAGGACGGAGGGAGTATATCCATCTTATTGATGTGTTTATTAAGTAGAGTTTTTTTATTTTAGCTTTCAAAAAATAATATAAAAATACGAGCAGCTATCTAGACCTCACACTTGAATATTGTCAATCAGTTGCGAGTAAAGTACATCAAAAACTTAGTGACCTGTGTACTAATCCCTCTGTCCGGAAATACTTGTCGAAGAAATATGTAACGGCCAGGTAGCAGCAAAATATTCCCAGGAACCATACATTGCTTCATGTTAGAATTTTTTTTAAGGGGAGTACCCCGGATGTCAAAAATAATATAGACTTACAGAATACTATGTCCAAAAGAGGCCCCTCCTCAACTCGTGGAAGATGAACTAGAAGCAAATGATCAGAAGTGGTAATGACATAATAATAATAATAATAATAATAATGGAAAGTGGCCTGATTGTGGTTAGTCATGTATAATCTCTGTCTTGGGGGAAATAAACTAAATGGAAAAAGGGCTTGTGTTCATGTTCATGGACGATAATGCCCTCCAGTTTTGTTTTGTTTTTTTGCGGGATGCCCTCCAGCTTTTTCTTTTGCAAGAAAGTGGAATGATGCCCTGGCCTTTATTGTGGTAGATGACCATCTATCTCTCCATGAAAAGCACTGCTAGACTAGATATGATGCACCGTGCTTGATTGGCAAGTGGCAGGGTCATGACAAGACTGCTATATCCTCCTAATCTCACTCTCCGTACTGTACTAGTTCATTTTGTTGTGTGTGTATATGTGTGTGTGTTTGCGGTGAAATGCGCCTGTGCTACATAGCCTGCATTGACTTGATTATTACTCGTAGTGATCTAAAACGTCTGATATTAATTTACAAAGATAGTATCAGTTAGCCACGAGTAACATATTTTCGAGAACTTGTTTTTATCTATGATAGTGCAACGTAGTATTCCCTCCGTTCCTAAATATTTGTCTTTTTAAATTTCAACAAGTGACTACATACGAAACAAAATGAGTGAATCCATACTCTAAAATATGTTTGTATACATTCGTATGTTGTAGTCCATTTTAAATGTTTAGAAAGACAAATATTTAGGAACAGAGGGGGTACACCAATAACATCATAGTCCGGCCTTTGGGGGTACAAACATGCAGTACATACACACAGTGTACACGAGTACTCGATCGAGACAAAAAGTTGATGGAGGCAGATTATTTGGTGGCCGGAAGGAAGGCTGGTAGCTGGAGAGTACGTGGATGCAAAGTCGGTCAAATTGGAGTCTAAAGTACGTACAGTATGCATGTACGTAGACGGAGAGAAGTCAATGGCGTATAAAGGAGTAAAGCCGATCGCGTTTTCCGTAACAGTCAAGTGACAGCGGCCGTGAACCATATGTGTGTGTATGAGTTGTGAGCAGCGATGAACAGTGATGCCGCATCCGATGGATCAGAGGAATTGGTAGCCGATACAGGTAAAAGATCACACCTTCAATGTGTTTCTTATTATTAATTTTCTGCTTTGTTAGAAATGATGCTCGTATGCTTTCTGCGAGGGCTGCATGGATCTCAAAGCCCTTCGAGGTAACCGTGTGCTGATGTGCTTGTGCTGTAGTTAGTGCTTTTTCCGTTTCTTTTTTACTTCTCATATACGCTTTGTTTTCAGTCTAATTTCATACAATTTGACTAAGATTCTAGAAAAAATATGTATCAACGTTCATATTATTGAATCAATGAGATTAGATGCATCACGGAATTAATTTTCATATTGCACATCTTGTCCACAATGCTGATATTTTTTAATATAAATTTGGCCAAAATTCATGAAGTTTTTGTAATGCATCGTAGAATTAATTTTCATGCAGTAATCTTAAGTATCGCAATTGTTGATATTTTTTAATGTAAATTTGACCAAAATTCATGAGGTTTGACCGAGACAAATCTAATGTGCAGAATAAAAAAAGAAACAGAGTATAATAGGGGTGAGTATTTCCTTTTGTTTTTCTTGTTAGAGGCAGGCATCGCATGAGAGGCATAGATGGTTTCATTTGATGAAGGAGATTAGTTTAAGGGACGAAACACAAGATGATGGGAGACAATGCATGCGGCGATGATGCTTGGAAATTAAAATGATGAGACTGGACAAAGCATGTGGCCGTGCAATCAGGCACAGGAGACAATCTGCGTGCTAAAGGATGGACACTACAAGACACCCAGATTAGTTCCTGCACAATGCATGTGGAATCAATCTCTTGTCTTGGACCCCCAAGACTTTGAGAGATTCAGTTGGATGGTCACCTCCAGCCACTTGGTACAAACTGAGGATATTTTTGTTGTTGTTGTGGATAAATTTGAGAATAATGTTACATTGGAGAGTACAGGTTCAATTTATTTTGAGAGAAGTGCATATTTCAAACATGAACTCTAGGAGAGTTTAATCTACAACCCTAAACTATATAAAACCGGTGAAACTGCACTCTCAAACTGTCGGCGCCGGTTAAGTCATCCCCCCTCGATGGATTTCGAAGGTGGTTTTGTGGGATGTTGTATCATAGTGGACTATTCAACGCCGATGTGGCATCTGGGGGTTAAAAAACCAGTATTGACGGTCCCACATGTCATACAACCATATTCTTCCTCCTCCTTGTCATGTTTGGTCCTACAGGAGCACAAGCGCCTACCGCGCCTCGCGTGCCACTCCTGAGTCTCTTGCCTCTGTCTTTGGCTAATGCCGGTAATGGCATTGTTGTGCAAAGGAGGTTTTTTTTACGGGTTGTGCAAAGGAGGTTTTTTTTACGGGTTGTGCAAAGGAGGTTAGCTAGCGTTAACTTAACTGTGTCTTTATAATCCATCAAAGGAAAAAAAACTTTATGTGATATAAGTTGTGCTTTATACTTTGGCTCGACCAACAACAGCCGTAGCAATGGCGGTGAGCTTTGTGTAAAGGAGGCCGAAAACCGATATCGGTATAATATTATTATCCTCTTTGTATCGTTTCATTTTCAGTTGCATATTTGCATACCTAAAAGCGAACCAACATGTGGTTGGATGGTTAGGAGGATAGTGGTATCCCCAGTCCAGCAGGGTTCAACTCCTGGTGCTTACATTTATATTGCATTTATTTCAGTATTTCCTTGGATGCATGTTTAGTGAGAGGAGACGTTCCCGTCGACTACGAGGCGTCTACAGTGACTTCGTAAAATCTCCGGCTCAATCTTTCGCAATTGCTCAAAGGAATAGGGTGTGTGTATATGCCTTCAAGGAATGAGCGTATGCGTGTATATATATATGAGTGCTTGTGTCTCTATTGTTTTCAAAAAAGAAACTGCATACCTGAAAATAAAGGCCTAATATCCGGCGACCGTCAGCTCCCAAATAGCCTGGTGCCAACGTTTTGTTCGCTCTGGCCACGTGCAATGAGCGAAAGAAAGTCTTTCCTTGTATGTTTGCTCCATTTGAGTTCTAGCGTGACCTCATCTGGCCCAGAGGAAACAAACGTGAGTGTTTATGGATAGGGGAAGGCGTGAAAGTTTTGATATAGTTGTGGTTTTGATAAGATTTTGATCTGATCTGGGTATGCATAGGTAAACACAAGCAAAATTTTGATTTCATTGAGGTTTTGATAAGATCTAATTTAATTGAGATAATGCAGGGTGTGGGGATGGTGTGCAAGAGGGACAAAACCAAACGGCTGAGGAATATAGATGAAGGCAAATGTACAACGACCAGCTTCTTTATAAGGTCGGACGACCATTTTCAGCTGGGACACAACCACGTGAGGGGATTTCTGGCATGCAAGTGCGGGGGCACCGACCCTATTTTCCTTTTGGCTTTCAATTTTGAATCTTTGTATATCATTTGAACCAAAAGTCTATATTAAGTTTCGTCTACATATTCATGTTCCGCGTGACAAAGACTTTGAATAAGACAATTTTTTTAAGGCATTTCAACGACTTGAGTTTCAACTGCTGAAACTTAATATGAACGAATGGCAAAATCACCAAATTTCAAAAACTAAAATTGAAACTTGATGAACCCCCAAATGAAATCCACCAGTTTTACGAATCACAAAGCAATCATGTGACACAGCATGGCTGGGCAGATACGCGCCTCCCCACCTGCGTGGACTTGCGAGTTGCGAATTTCGTGCAATCGCTGTTGCATCTACAATGTTAACCGCAGAAGAAACTCTCTTCCTCTCTTTTGTGTACTCCCTTCGTCCTAAAATTCTTGTCTTACATTTGTCTAAATATGGATGTATCAAGTCATGTTTTAGTATTAGATACATTCGTATCTAGACAAATGTAAGACAAAATTTTTGAGACGGAGGGAGTATATGTATAAGGTTGTCTGTCCCCTGACCCCTGGCTACCACGTAGGCACGGACCGACCGGACCTAAGTTGTGGACACTCATGGCTAGCGCCATACGAGCCCTATGAGCCACGGCAAATGAGCACAAACTAACTAAACCACCCACATATCCAGCCAGCCGGCCGGCCCGTGCAATCATATTGACCGGTGCAACCAAAGCCATCCAGCTCATTCGTCATGTAAAATATCCGGCTTTTGCACAGTTACTTAGCATCCCCTTCTTAATTTTTTTTACAACAATTTGATTGCCGGATAGTCAAACATGTATGTACGTTACATGTAGTTCGGAAAATTCACATTATCATTTTAATTTAATTCAGCTTAACTTATACTTTTTAGTTACCTTACTTCTCCCTGATAGAATTTATTGGTTGATTGTATTCTTAATCATTTCACTTTTTTTGACACGAGAAACTACTCTCCTTAATCATTTTACTTTTTTTGACACAAGAAACTACTCACCATAAATCCACTAACTGTTGCTGCTTCTTTATTGCTCCCAGGAGCACGCCAAAAATAATTTTGAGATTTCAAAAGTTCAAGACAAAAAATTGATGTGTTCTTAGGGACATTCAAATGCTACCTGCAAATTTTGAGTCAAAAAGGTTAAGCATTTTGGCCTATGAGAAAAAAAACAAATTGAACACCAAATATCACCCCAAAAAAATTTCACCGACGAAACATTGCTGCTCTGTTTCGCATGGAATTTTTCAAACATGCTTGCGACAGCTAACACGAACATATACAAAAAAAACAGTTTTTTTTACTTTATTTAAATTTTGTTTGAAATTTACTGTTCATCCTGGGAGACAAAATGCCACGTCAAAATCTTTGTTGTATAATCTTGCATAATCTCGAATGCAGAGGGTGTGCGATCATTTTTTAATGTGAATGATTGTTATCCATATGGTGTAGATTTCTCTATAATATTTGTAAATAACTTTATCATTGACCGTCTAGATTGCTCCTCATTGCGAAGTCGGAGCTGCTGCGACACAGTGCGATGTATCGGCAACGATGACACTTCATGGGCAGCTCGGACTCTATTGGTGTTAGGCATGCTTCTTTTCTCCTGCAAGGCTCGTCTTTGAAGTCGGGTTGTCTAGTCCTCGATGCATTGTGGCCAATTTGTTGGGCATAGGCCGGCAGGATTCTCATGCTTTGTTCGGTTTAAGGGTTCTTAATTGGTCATCCGTGGTGAAGTTGGAGTCACTTGTCAGGGAACCGTGGGGACAATGACGCTTTGCAGACATCCTCGACGGTGTTCCTTTTTGCGGCGACGCATGTCAGTCATGTGGCTAGTCAGATCGACCGAGTGCCCCGTCTTGCTGGCGTATTGTAACAGTTTTCCCCTTATCTTTCGTTAATTAATCGAGCAATTCTTTTATTTCTTAATGAAATCAAGATCCTTTGTTGTTACATGAAGAATCTTTTTATTCATGTTTGAAATCATGCATTGATGCGTGGGAGATTTCGTCGTCGGTCGGCTCGCAGCAGCAGAAATGAAGGAGGATTACATTTGCGGTGGCGTGGTGCGTTGTCCCGTTGTGATCCAACAGGCCGTACCCGCTGCTCCCAAGTCTTCTCCCTATCATAAAACACAGTCCCCAACTTTAATAGCAACCCCCTTTTAAATTTCGAACCCAACTTATAAATAAATATATTCATACACGAACGGACGTCGGGATCGACCAGATCCCCGCACTGCACATACAGGCATGCTTTTGTCATCTTAACCTTAATTATAATTAGCAGCTTCTTTTGACGAACCAACTGAAACTCACCGACAGACACGATGCCTTTGCGGCTGTAACTTTTAGTAAGTATATCTTGATTCAGCTGCTTGATTAATTTTGCAATGCTATATCATTTTATCCGACGCCGTCGCTTTTACGCCTACAAAATGTGTCAAAGGAATCGAAGAAACTTCCCCAAAAGTCAGGCACTTGTTCGATGCCTGCCTCTGGGTTAATCTCACTGCCAAGCGAATGATGAGCTACTAGCATAATTGATGAAAAATGACCTGGCTAATTAGGCTTGTACTAGTACGTAGCAGTATCTTCTTTGTCGTGGGCTAATAAAATACATAATAAAATAAAGGGAATGCGTGTGTGTGTTTCTTGGACCTCCATCATTTTTCAGCAAAGTCGAATGATGCCATGGACTTTATTGTGATGTCGATCTATGGGAAAAGCACAGCTAGATCGATAATGCGCCGTGCTTAATTGTTTGCAAGTGGCAGAATCATGACAAGAGTGCTACCCTTCTTATTGTTTTCAAGGGATTTTCTGATCCCGAGCTCGCATGCACCTGGGTGAATAGTAAAATTTTAAAAATAGGAAAAAGAAGGAAATCGTGAAGGTCTGGGCAGATAAAGTAAAGTAGATGCTCCAAAAAAGACCATTTTTGAAGCATTTTGGAGCATCAATTTTATTTTGTTTTTGCACAGACCTCTATGAATATCATCCCATTATGAAAAATTTCATGAAACACTCTTCAATGTTTGTTGCCAAAATATTTTAGTTTTTTTTATATATTTTCTAGATATTTACTGTTCACCCGATGCATATGAGCTCGGGGTCATAATAGCACCTTCGCGATACAACTTTCTTTTTTGGCGAGGAACTCTCTAGACAACACACTGACTTGATAATTTCAATTAGTAACGAGTAAAATATATCGAAAACTTATTGACCAATGTACCTTTCTTACAAAAGGACCCAGATTTATTATAAAAGCTCATTGGTAGTACAAAGCACATAAAACATAATAAAAACTACATCGAAGCCTCTGGACCATTGACCAATCACATCTGTCACCAAAACCAATCGATGACACATTGCTTCTCAACAGGAGCTGGCATAACCATGTCGATGACAGTTGGGAACTCTTCGTGCATGTGCCCCTAGAGACCAACCCCTGGAGCCTCACTCACAGTCATGCCACCCTCGAACCTACTATATGAAGCAACTGATACTAGATTTCGTCGATGCGCACGCACGAAGAGAAAGCCTTACCTTGCTCCCCAGAGGAGACGGCGGAAATCTGCACTAGATTGAGCTCCATCAATTTCTTCCAGCCAAAGGATTTTGAGGAGAATCGGAACCTAGAATTTTTTGGCTCAACAACGAAGGTTGTTATCTGTCGAGGACAACGCCATCCAGCACACACCTCTCAATGGCACGAAGCACCACCAAAATGAGGGCAATGAGGGTAAATTTTATTCCACACTGCCAACGCCGCTGCTAACTCGCAACCCCCAATGCGAGACAAAACCTGAACTATCCATACCGCCACATATATTACTACCGGACTCGAACCCTATGGCCTCCTCCCCATCCTATCGTTGGAGCGACAAACAGAGTGGAGGGGCCCGCGGTCAACGTCGGAGAGGTGGGTAGATCGTCTGCCGCCTTGTTCGCCTCAATCGCGACAAAAAGGAGGAAAAATGAACATGTTATTTACTTACGTACTGATTGCTACATACACTAGTTTTCAGAATTAAACGGTATTGTAAAATAATTGGTGGTCTTTCTTTCAACTTAGCCCAAATTGTGGTAGGTTTTTGTAACTTACATATCCAATTCAACTCTTCATGCCATCATAATCTCAAGCCGAAAACTATTTCTTGATCTAACAGTATTCACGTTAGTGTCGTTCAAATCCTCACATTGTAGATACAACCCTAGCTCTATATTATGTAATCTTAATGCTAATTTTCCATCGGATTACTATCTTCTTACTGCATAGTATCTTTCGTTCACATCATTTTGTATTTTCGACCTCGGATTTGTCGACATACACAACGATGCTCTAGTTTTTCCGCATCAATCAATATCCTAATTCAGCTGAATTTTCTCCTTTAGTCGAATAGCAGCAGGTATATCCGCAAAAAAAGGAACCCAGAGGAATCATGCATTGCTTCATATCAAAAAGAATATAGACCTACAAAACATGTCCGCAAGAGGCTCCTCCTCTTCCCGTGGAAGATGTATGCAAGGTGCAAGCAGTGCCCGAAAAAGAGGCGCGTGCGTATTCGAGAAAAAAAAATCACTAGAAACAATGAGGAATGGCCTACTGGCGAAATAATAGTAGTGGAAAGTGGCCTGATAGTGATTAGTCATGTAAGAGAACACAATAAACAAATGAAGGGGTTTGTGCGCAATGTTCTTGGACCACAATTGCCCGCCAGCTTCTTCTTTTTTTGCAACAAAGTGGGATGATGCCCTGGCCTTTATTGTGGTAGATGAACGTCTATCTATGAAAAGCACTGCTAGACTAGATATGATGCACCGTGCCTGATTGGCAAGTGGCAGGGTCATGACAAGACTGCTATATCCTCCTAATCTCACTCTCCGTACTGTACTGGTTCATTTTATTTATTTCAATTTGCTTGAAATGCATTTATGTGCTAGCTTGCATTTTTTTTGACTTAGTTATTACCATCCATTAGTTGCCAGTGGATATGCCGGAAACTTCTTTTATTCATGTACTGCAGCATGATAGTACACCCGACTCAAAAACAGACATGTAAATTTTATATGAAGTCTTTTCTTAGAGATATTTCCAAGCTACTCATCATCTATCATGTGAGCACCAGTGGCGGAGGTAGAGGGTGGACAGGGTGGGCCACGGCCCACCCTGGGATTTTTTGAATAGCTTTATAGCATAGGAAAAAAGGTAAAAAAATATTAAGAAATAAATGTTCTTATGAACAGTTCTATTGTTGGCCCACCCTGGCCCATTGGGCTAGATCCGCTACTGGTCAGCACCATACATATATAGTACATTTAGCGATAACCTTTTTTATAAATTTGATCAAACTTTTTAACATTAGAGTTGGGACATTCGGGGAAAAATTTTTGGACTCAAGACAAAAATTACGGGCCCTCTTTTCAAAGCATGGAAGAGGAAGTACATCGGACCCTGACTGACACATAGCAAGCCTTGGGTACAGACATGCAGTACATGCACACTGTACACGAGTACTCAATCGAAACAAAAAGTTGGTCGATGCAAATGATTTGGTAGCTGAAAGGAAGGCTGCCACTAACTAAATCAATTGATTAAAGAGAGGGGAGTACGTGCCAAGTCAATCGGAGTCTAAAGTACGTACAGTATGCGTGTACGTACATGTACGTAGAGAAGTCAATGGCGTATAAAGGAGTAAAGTCGCGTTTCCCGTGACAGCGCCCGTGAACCATGCAAGCGTGTTGAGTATAGTACGTGAGCAGCGATGATGAACAGTGATGCCGCATCCGATCGATCAGAGGAGTTAGTAGCACCTACAAGTAATACCTCACACCTTTATTGTGTTTGCTTGTTCTTATTCTGATTTTCTTTAGATCTGATGCTCATATGCTCTGCACAGATCTCAAAGCGCTTCGATGTAATAGGTGCTCCCTTTGCCTCTGAAAACAAGGCTTCTAATTTTGTTTGATGTTTGGTCTTCGGAGGTGGTGCGTCGACAAGAGAAACTCTGCAGCAGTTTGGTCTTCGGAGGTTTTCGGCGTCGGCCGTGGCGCGGTGCTGTGTTTCAACTTAGGATAGGCGCTTTTGTTTATAGCTTGCTTGGCGGTGGTGGCCATTTGTGGTCTTACCTGGGTGGGTGTGTGCTACACTCGTTGTTCGCAACGAGTGTTAGTTTTTTTATAGTTAGCATTATGTCTTCTATAAAGATATGGTACGTCTAAGCGCACTTTGAAAAAAAAAATGTTTGAAGTCAAACGGTGCAAGGTTTGACTAGGTTAGCAGCAAAAACTATCATGAACTACGATGCCTAATTAATATCATTTCATACACAACTAGATATAAGTTCGTATTATAACCATTCAGTATTGTAGTTGTTGACAGTTTTGCCCACAAATATGGTCAAACTATGCGACATTTGACTTCAGGAAATATTAAAAGCCTTCCTTTTATTGATGGAGAGACTACATGATTATACTTGCGTAGTACGTATGTACTACATATATATAGAGAGGATTCCATTTCGTTCCGTTTCTTTTTTTAAAACCATTTCGTTCCGTTTCTAGCTAGAGGCAGCATGCGAGCGATGGGAGGCATAGTGGTTTTTGATGTGATGTAGGAAATTTGTTAGGGGATGAAAAGAGATGAGATGATGGGAGGCGATGCATGCTGTGATCATAGAAATTTAAAATGATGAGATGGGAGCGGAGTGGACAAAGCATGTGGCCGTGCAATCAACCGAGACAATCTGCGGGCTAAAGGATGGACACTACAAGACACCCAGATTAATCTGACGATGGATAAAGTGTCGTTCTCTTTTCCTTCTGGCCGGTTCTCCCTAGGCACAACGTGGAACCTCTCGTGCTGGACACGTGTAGATTATGCCCTCACAATCAAGATGGCAACGGGGACTAAACCTATCGGGTTTTGCTTGTCCAAATCCATCCCCACGAGAAAAGCGCAAGCCCGTCTCCGTCCCTATCAATGTGGGCGGGGTTAATATCTTTTCCGTCTTCTAAACCCGTCGGGTTTTCTAAACCCACGGGGAACCCGTCCGCACGAGTAGTCAATGAAAACAACAACATTTGAAAGAAAAACAATAGCATATTACAACAGCAGGCGGCTGCTGGGGGACCTAGGTTTAGTTTTATATGTTGTGATGTGTGGGAGAGAGAGGCCTGAAGAGCGAGCGACACTGCAGCGACCGAGCGAGGGGTTGGTTTGTATTCCAGGGCCTCGACGCCTGGGGCTCGGCCGCTCGGGTGCTGTGGCTTTGGGCCACTTGAGTCAAGATGAATCAATGCATGCTAAAAAATTGTATTTTGACAAGCATTTTCGGGTTTCGGGTTCAGGTAGTACTTAAACGGGTTTAAACCCATGAAACATGACAAGATTTATAATATACCCACCAGCAGCCCCGCGGGGATAGAAAGTCATTCATCCCCGTCCCCAAATAGGGTAAAAACCCGTGGGGACACGGGTTTTGGGGCCTGGTTGGGGCAACGATAGTTGCTCGGATAGTCACCCTGGGAGAACAACATCACATTATTGTGTTTTTATTTTACTTTTTAGGATTTATTTTTTTGAGTGGTGATCCCCAAATGGCATGGACCATGGAGTTCGGGTGTGACACTTTTCTAGCGCTATTATACTTGTGCTCGAACCACGGTAGATGGTGCTGGGCTATATGGAGCGAAGACCGCTAATATCAGTAGTTGTAGTTCGCTTTTGTTGCATTAAAATTTGCGCAAGAGCTATGTCATGCTTATTGCAAGACGTATGTTCCTGTCGCCTTTGGCGTTTTTGTTAGTGGCCGACGCATTAACTTGCATTCGAAAGCTTCTTCGCAATGATATTGGAAAACTTATATGGGACGATACAGGACCAGTTTTGGAAGCTTCCGTGCGGGCTTTTTGTGTTTTCTTTATAGGATTCCAACGTTTTTTTTCTTTCTTTTTCGTTCTTTCTTTTTTCAAACACATGTTGATTTCTTTCAAATTTTATTTTCTAGATACAGGTTGTACCTTTTTTAAATTTACATTCAACAATTATCCAAATATATTCTGATCATTTCTAAAATGTACATTGAACATTTTTAAAAATACATAGACAAGATTTTTTAACCCACATTGAACATTTTGAAAAATGTCATGCATCATATTTTTAAGCGCACAAACATTTTTCATGTCATGATTTTTTTTAATGGTACGAATATTTTTGAAAAATTACCCATCAAATTTTATTTTTCATGAATATTTTTAAAAAACATCATGGACATTTTTTTAAATGTCACGTTAATTTTATAATAACACTAACATTCTTCAGAGTTTGTGCGACAAAGTTTTACACTGCATTAACAGTTTTTTAATGCGTTGTATAAATTAATTTCGGAAATATTTTTATTTAGAATATTTCCAAATATAAAAAAGTAACAAAACGAACGTCTGTAAAACTACTGGGCCGGCCCACTATCTTCACAGTAACCTCGAAAAAAATTCTGTTTCGCAGTACCTAAAAATTGTGCATTTCTCTCCTTTTTTCCGGTTGGTCGGCATGTCAGGTTGCTTCAGCCTCGAGACGAATTTTCTGTACCTCTAAACATTTCTTACATGAATTAAGCAGGTGACTTGATCTAAAAAAAGTAGGCGGAGAACTAGTTGTTTTGAGATTTAGGTGAAGAACTAAAAATCAGTAAAATTAAGGGAATGTGTGCTTGGGCCATGGGTACAGACATAATTTTTTTATTACTGTATAGTATCTTTTATTCACATAATTTTTATTTTCTACCTCGGATCTATCCTAATACATATCCATGCTCTATTTTACATTACATACATCAATCAATATCTTAATTCAGATGCTTTTTTTCCTTTAGTAAAACTACAACAGGTAGCAGCAAAATAATCTGAGAAAGAACTGTACATTGCTTCATGATAAAAAGAATATAGACCTACAAAATATGTCCACGGAAGGCACCTCTTCCCGTGGATGATATGTGTAAGCACTGCCCGAAAAGGAAACGCTTGATCATCTCTCGTTGCTCGTCAACATTCACTAGAAACAATGAGGAGTGGCCTACTGGCAAAAAATACTACTAATAATAGTGGAAAGTTGCCTGATTATGATTGTGCACATGTTCTTCTTAGACCATACTAATGCCCTCCTACTTTTTTGCAACAAAGTGGAGTGATACCCTCGACTTTATTGTGGTAGATATGATGCACCATGCTTGATTGGCAAGTGGCAGGGTCATGACAATTGACAAGAGAGCTATGTCCCTCCAATCTCACTGTCCGTACTGGTTCATCTTATTTATTTCATTTTGCTTGAAATATCTGTACGTGCTAGCTCCCATTGACTTGATTATCATCATCAATTAGTTGCGAGTAAGACATGTTGGGCACTTGTTTTATCCACGCACTACTGCAACATGCTAGTACATGCAACTCAAAAAGAAGGCATATAAATTTTATTTGAAGTAAATGGGTGTAGGTTTTGGTGAGGGAGGGGCGATAACGGCGGTGCGTCTTCGGATTGCTTCAGTGTTTGTAGTCGTCGCTAGGTAGTCTACGGATCTAGATGTAATTTTTATTATTTCTGATGTTCGTTGTACCGCCATAACTAAAGATGAATAAATCGGATGTTTCCCGCAAAAAGAAATGGGTGCACGGTTACGATAATTTCTCTTCACATTTTGATTAAACTTAATTACATTAGACTTTAGGAAAAATTATAGGCCCTACATCGTACCCTGACATATAGCAGGGCTTGGGCCTTGGGTACAGACATGCAGTACATGTACATGCATACTGTACACGAGTACTCGATGGAAACAAAACGTTGGTGGATGCAAATCATTTGGTGGCTGAAATCAAGAAAGGCCGGTAGCTGATTATTGAAGAAGAGAAGAGAGTACGTGCAAAGTCGATGGAGTCTGTCTGTCTAAAGGAGGAGTACGTGCGGTGTGCATGTACGTGGCGGTACGTAGATGGATTAGAGAAAAGTCAATGGAGTCCGACGGCGAAAAGCCGCGATTTCCGTAATAGTGAAGCAATAGTGCCCGTGATTGGCCGTGAACCATGCAAGAGATGATGAACAGTGATGTTGCGTCCGATCAATCAGAGGAGCTAGCAATGTGTTTCTTCTTCTTCTTATGATATTTTTTAGATGCTCGATGTTTTTTGCCGGAGCTGCATGAATCTCAAAGCGCTTCAAGATAACCCTGTACGGGAGAGATTTTCTTTTGGTTTTTCTAGCTAGAGGCAGGCATGCCGTGCCATGAGAGGCATGATGGTTTTGATTTGACAGAGGAGATTAGTTAAGGAACGAAACACAAAATGATGGGAGGCAATGCACGCGGTGATCATGCTTGGGAAGTAAAATGATAAATAGAGGGGGAGGGAGGACAAAGCATGTGGCCGTGCAAATCACACGAGACAAATCTGCGGGCTAAAAGATGGACACTAGGAGACACCAGATCGTTAAACCGATTGTCACGCAGCGAAGGTTTAGGGTTTTGCGATCGCCGGCTCTTCTACTCTCCGATCGCCAGATCTTGCAGCAGGTCCGCTCGGGGTGATCAAGGGGGGACCTGGCGTCCTTTCCCACCCTTGGCGGCGCTGCGGGTACGGAGATCGGGGGAGGCTGGGCGAACTGATGGCGGAGTCAAGCGCCATGGGAGGAGGGAAGGGGAAGCCGAAGGAAACGGAGACGGTGGAGCAGATGATGGACAGACTGGATCTGATGGAGAAGGAGAAGACGAAGCTGATAATTGATGAGGAGGAGAAAGAAAGAATTGAAGAACCCTATGCTCTCATAGGGAAGGTCTTGTTTCGAAAGACTTTTCATGTGAACACCATTGAAGAGGCCCTGCGCCCGGCGTGGGGAAATCCGAGGGGACTGAGCTTCAGGCCAAAGGGGGAGAACGTGTTTTTTGCTAGTTTTGCCATAAAGAGGGATTGTGATCGGAGCTTTGAGGGAGGTCCATGGATGGTGGGAAAGCACTGCGTGGTCCTGGAGAAGTTTAACATCAGATCGAGGCCGTCTGAGCTGAAGTTTGACAGGATTAAAATTTGGGCACGGGTGATCAATCTCCCGTTCAATCTGTTATGCCCGCCATGGCTGAAGCATATAGCAAGTATGGTGGGAGATGTGGTTGCGTTGGATGCGGATGAAAAGGGTTTTGCGTTTGGAGATTGCCTCAGATTTAGGGCTTGGATCAAGGTTGATGAACCGCTGATGCATTGGGTGTAATTGGAGAGGTCAAAAACAAAAGAAGCTGAATTTTTTTAGATCCAATATGAAAATTTACCCTATTTTTGCTTCTCATGTGGGTTGCCAGGACATGCTGAGCTGATATGCCCTACACCCGCTGGGAGAGATGAGCATGGATGGCCGCCGTACCGGGAGGCTCCGAGATTTACAGCGAGTAAGAATAGGAATTGGGGCAAACAATCAACATATAAGCAGGAGGCCGCCCGGGACATGGGGAGGCAGCAGGAGACAGAAGGAGGAGAGGATGATGTGGAGCCTGGTATGGAGGTAAATTCACCTGAGAAGCCCCCAAACGACAGAGTTAAAAGTACGATCTATCAGTTTAATGCAAGGGGGAGAGGTGGCAAGGCGGGTCGAGGAACAAACCCTGTTTATCGCAGGGTAGACATGAACAATTCTTTTGTGAGGGGCTGTGGTAATGGCCCTATGTTACTGCAGGACAGTGAAACAGTGATGAGGAAGAGACAGAACGAGGAGGACGAGTCATCCGATTCACGAGAAGACAACAAAGATTCAAAGAAGAAGAAGGCGGAGGAAGAAGAAGCAAGGAACCTCGCGGAGGCTGGATACCAGCCCCGCGGTGAGCAATGAATTGTATATCTTGGAACTATCGCGGGCTTGGGAACCCGGAGACAGTTCGTGAACTTCACGACTTAGTGAAGAGAGAAGTTCCCACCCTAGTCTTTGTTTCAGAGACGAAGATTGAGGGTAGAAGGGTTAGTGATCTCACTACCCGACTTGGCTTTGAGGGTTGTTATCCAGTTAGCAGTGATGGCCTTAGTGGCGGACTTGCTTTGTTTTGGTCAAAGGAAGTAGAAGTGACACTAAATAATTTTTCAAATCAGCATATTGATGTATCTGTTAAGAATATATGTGGTGATAATAAAAGGTGGAGGTTTATGGGCTTCTATGCGAAAGCTAGAAGAAGTGAACGTGTAGAAAGTTGGGACTTATTAAGATGGTTGAAAGCTCAAAGTGATGCTCCGTGGTTATGTGGCGGTGATTTTAATGAAATCCTTGACAGCTCGGAGTACTTTGGAGCTCACGATCGCCCGGAGTGGCAAATGGAGGGTTTTAGGCAATGTGTGGATGACTGTGAATTTCAAGATCTCGGGTTCCAGGGTGTACCTTTCACCTGGGATAATATGCAACATGGCGAGTCAAATGTTAAAGTTCGGCTTGATAGGTTCTTAGTGAACCAGGCGATGACGTCAATGTATCCAGCTTCCTTTGTGAGGCAATTTCCATCGCCAAAATCTGACCATTGTGTACTAGTGGTGAAGTTGAAGGGAATACCAGTTCAGGATGAAAGAAGTCCGCGCAGGTTCATGTATGAGGAGGCATGGCAGCAAGAAGAATCTTATGATGCCGCTGTATTACAGGGATGGCGTCAAGGAGTGGGTCTACAAGGATTGCAGGGCATAGAACATGCCCTGTCGGACATGCAAGTACATCTTACAGATTGGAAATCAAAGAAGTTTGGAGATGTGAAGAAGAAAATAAAGAAGGTACGGTTTGAGTATGAGAGGGAAAGATCAAACTCTTTGTTTCGAGGACCGACTAAGAAAGAAAAAGATCTAGCCAGGAAGCTCTCAGAGCTCCTTCACAAGGAGGAGATCTTGGCGCGGCAGAGGTCCAGGGCGGATTGGCTTAAGGTAGGGGATCGGAACACGGGCTTCTTCCAGGCTCGTGCGGCGGCACGCAAAATTTTAAACAGGATTCGCAGCCTTCAAACTGTGGATGGGGAGATCTGTGAGACAAAAGAAGAAGTTCATGCCGAGGTGCAGCAGTTTTATACTAGTCTGTACACGACGCAAGAAAACACGGACGTGGAGGCAGTACTTCACCATGTGCCACATAAAATAACAGAACAAATGAATGGAAGGCTCACTCGGGCTTTCAGAGAAGAAGAAGTGAAGGCTGCGCTCTTTGCTATGGGGCCAACTAAGGCACCCGGATGTGATGGTTTTCATGCTGGATTCTACCAACGCCATTGGGAGTTGTTAGGGCCAGATGTTACAACAGCGGTGCTTGGTTTCTTGAATGGAGGGCACATGCCGGCTTCAGTGAATAGCACGGTGATAGTGCTTATACCAAAGGTTAAAAACCCGCAAAATATTACACAGTATAAACCGATCTCTTTGTGTAATGTTATATACAAAATTTGCTCTAAAGTGCTTGCTAATCGCTTGAGGGAGATCCTTGATGAGATTATTGCAGAGGAGCAGAGTGCTTTTGTCCCGGGACGCTTGATCACAGACAACGTCCTAGTGGCATACGAGTGTCTACACTCGATGAGAAGGAAGAGAGGAAAAAATGGTTGGTGTGCGTGTTGGGGAACGCAGTAATTTCAAAAAATTTCCTACGCACACGCAAGATCATGGTGATGCACAGCAACGAGAGGGGAGAGTGTTGTCTACGTACCAACGCAGACCGACTGCGGAAGCGATCACACAACGTAGAGGAAGTAGTCGTACGTCTTCTTCCCGATCCGACCGATCCAAGCACCGTTACTCCGGCACCTCCGAGTTCTTAGCACACGTACAGCTCGATGACGTTCCTCGGGCTCCGATCCAGCAAAGCGTCGAGGAAGAGTTCCGTCAGCACGACGGCGTGATGACGATCTTGATGTACCACCGACGCAGGGCTTCGCCTAAGCACTACAACGGTATGATCGAGGTGGAATTTGGTGGCAGGGGGCACCGCACACGGCTAAGGAACGATCTCAAGGATCAACTTGTGTGTCTTGGGGTGCCCTCTGCCCCCGTATATAAAGGTTGGAGGAGGGGGAGCCGGCCGGCCAGGGAGAGGAGGCGCAGGGGAGTCCTACTCCCACCGGGAGTAGGACTCCTCCCCCCAATCCTAATCCAATTAGGACTCCCGGGGGGAAAAGAGAGAGAAGGGGGGCCGGCCCCCTATCCTAGTCCTACTAGGACTTGGGGAAAGGGGGGGGGCGCCGGCCAGCCATGGGCTTGTCCCTTTTCTCTTTTTCCACTAAGGCCCAATAGGCCCATTAGTCTCCCGGGGGGTTCCGGTAACCCTCCCGGTATTCCGGTAAAATCCCGATTTCACCCGGAACACTTCCTATGTTCAAACATAGGCTTCCAATATATCAATCTTTACGTCTCGACCATTTCGAGACTCCTCGTCATGTCCGTGATCTCATCTGGGACTCCGAACAACCTTCGGTACATCAAAATGCATAAACTCATAATAACTGTCATCGTAACGTTAAGCGTGCGGACCCTACGGTTCGAGAACAATGTAGACATGACCGAGACACGTCTCCGGTCAATAACCAATAGCGGGACCTGGATGCCCATATTGGCTCCTACATATTCTACGAAGATCTTTATCGGTCAGACCGCATAACAACATACGTTGTTCCCTTTGTCATCGGTATGTTACTTGCCCGAGATTCGATCGTCGGTATCCAATACCTAGTTTCAATCTCGTTACCGGCAAGTCTCTTTACTCGTTTCGTAATACATCATCTCACAACTAACATATTAGTTGTAGTGCTTGCAAGGCTTATGTGATGTGCATTACCGAGAGGGCCCAGAGATACCTCTCCGACAATCGGAGTGACAAACCCTAATCTCGAAATACGCCAACCCAACATCTACCATTGGAGACACCTGTAGTACTCCTTTATAATCACCCAGTTACGTTGTGACGTTTGGTAGTACCCAAAGTGTTCCTCCGGTAAACGGGAGTTGCATAATCTCATAGTTATAGGAACATGTATAAGTCATGAAGAAAGCAATAGCAACATACTAAACGATCGGGTGCTATGCTAATGGAATGGGTCGTGTCAATCAGATCATTCTACTAATGATGTGACCTCGTTAATCAAATAACAACTCTTTGTTCATGGTTAGGAAACATAACCATCTTTGATTAACGAGCTAGTCAAGTAGAGACATACTAGTGACACTCTGTTGGTCTATGTATTCACACATGTATTATGTTTCCGGTTGATACAATTCTAGCATGAATAATAAACATTTATCATGATGTAAGGAAATAAATAATAACTTTATTATTGCCTCTAGGGCATATTTCCTTCAGTCTCCCACTTGCACTAGAGTCAATAATCTAGATTACACTGTAATGATTCTAACACCCATGGAGCCTTGGTGCTGATCATGTTTTGCTCGTGGAAGAGGCTTAGTCAACGGGTCTGCAACGTTCAGATCCGTATGTATCTTGCAAATCTCTATGTCTCCCACCTGGACTAAATCCCGGATGGAGTTGAAGCGTCTCTTGATGTGTTTGGTCCTCTTGTGAAATCTGGATTCCTTTGCCAAGGCAATTGCACCAGTATTGTCACAGAAGATTTTCATTGGACCCGATGCACTAGGTATGACACCTAGATCGGATATGAACTCCTTCATCCAGACTCCTTCGTTTGCTGCTTCCGAAGCAGCTATGTACTCTGCTTCACATGTAGATCCCGCTACGACGCTTTGTTTAGAACTGCACCAACTGACAGCTCCACCGTTTAAAGTAAACACGTATCCGGTTTGCGATTTAGAATCGTCCGGATCAGTGTCAAAGCTTGCATCAACGTAACCTCTTACGGTGAGCTCTTTGTCACCTCCATATATGAGAAACATATCCTTAGTCCTTTTCAGGTATTTCAGGATGTTCTTGACCGCTGTCCAGTGATCCATTCCTGGATTACTTTGGTACCTCCCTGCTAAACTTATAGCAAGGCACACATCAGGTCTGGTACACAGCATTGCATACATGATAGAGCCTATGGCTGAAGCATAGGGAACATCTTTCATTTTCTCTCTATCTTCTGCGGTGGTCGGGCATTGAGTCTTACTCAATTTCATACCTTGTAACACAGGCAAGAACCCTTTCTTTGCTTGATCCATTTTGAACTTCTTCAAAATCTTGTCAAGGTATGTGCTTTGTGAAAGTCCAATTAAGCGTCTTGATCTATCTCTATAGATCTTTATGCCTAATATGTAAGCAGCTTCCCCGAGGTCTTTCATCGAAAAACTTTTATTCAAGTATCCCTTTATGCTATCCAGAAATTCTATATCATTTCCAATTAGCAATATGTCATCCACATATAATATCAGAAATGCTACAGAGCTCCCACTCACTTTCTTGTAAATACAGGCTTCTCCAAAAGTCTGTATAAAGCCAAATGCTTTGATCACACTATCAAAGCGTTTATTCCAACTCCGAGATGCTTGCACCAGTCCATAAATGGATCGCTGGAGTTTGCATACTTTGTTAGCTCCCTTTGGATCGACAAAACCTTCTGGTTGTATCATATACAGCTCTTCTTCCAGAAATCCATTCAGGAATGCAGTTTTGACATCCATCTGCCATATTTCATAATTATAAAATGCGGCAATTGCTAACATTATTCTGACGGACTTAAGCATCGCTACGGGTGAGAAGGTCTCATCGTAGTCAACTCCTTGAATTTGCCGAAAACCTTTCGCGACAAGTCGAGCTTTATAGACAGTAATATTACCGTCAGCGTCAGTCTTTTTCTTGAAGATCCATTTATTCTCAATTGCTTGCCGATCATCGGGCAAGTCAACCAAAGTCCATACTTTGTTTTCATACATGGATCCCATCTCAGATTTCATGGCCTCAAGCCACTTTGCGGAATCTGGGCTCACCATCGCTTCTTCATAGTTCGTAGGTTCATCATGATCTAGCATCATGACTTCCAGAACTGGATTACCGTACCACTCTGGTGCGGATCTCACTCTGGTTGATCTACGTGGTTCAGTAGTATCTTGTTCTGAAGCTTCATGATCATCATCATTAGCTTCCTCACTGATTGGTATAGGTGTCGCAGAAACAGTTTTCTGTGATGTACTATTTTCCAGTAAGGGAGCAGGTACAGTTACCTCGTCAAGTTCTACTTTCCTCCCACTCACTTCTTTCGAGAGAAACTCCTTCTCTAGAAAGTTTCCGAACTTAGCAACAAAAGTCTTGCCTTCGGATCTGTGATAGAAGGTGTATCCAATAGTTTCCTTTGGATATCCTATGAAGACACACTTCTCCGATTTGGGTTCGAGCTTATCAGGTTGAAGCTTTTTCACATAAGCATCGCAGCCCCAAACTTTAAGAAACGACAACTTTGGTTTCTTGCCAAACCATAGTTCATAAGGTGTCGTCTCAACGGATTTTGATGGTGCCCTGTTTAACGTGAATGCGGCCGTCTCTAAAGCATAACCCCAAAACGATAGCGGTAAATCAGTAAGAGACATCATAGATCGCACGATATCTAGTAAAGTACGATTACGACATTCGGACACACCATTACGTTGTGGTGTTCCGGGTGGCGTGAGTTGCGAAACTATTCCACAATTTTTCAAATGTACACCAAACTCGTAACTCAAATATTCTCCTCCACGATCAGATCGTAGAAACTTTATTTTCTTGTTACGATGATTTTCAACTTCACTCTGAAATTCTTTGAACTTTTCAAATGTTTCAGACTTATGTTTCATTAAGTAGATATACCCATATCTGCTTAAATCATCTGTGAAGGTGAGAAAATAACGATATCCGCCACGAGCCTCAATATTCATCGGACCACATACATCGGTATGTATGATTTCCAATAAATCTGCTGCTCTCTCCATAGTACCGGAGAACGGTGTTTTAGTCATCTTTCCTATGAGGCACGGTTCGCAAGTACCAAGTGATTCATAATCAAGTGGTTCCAAAAGCCCATCAGTATGGAGTTTCTTCATGCGCTTTACACCGATATGACCTAAACGGCAGTGCCACAAGTAAGTTGCACTATCATTATTAACTTTGCATCTTTTGGCTTCTACATTATGAATATGTGTATCACTATCTTCGAGATTCAACAAGAATCGACCACTTTTCAAAGGTGCATGACCATAAAAGATATTATTCATATAAATAGAACAACCATTATTCTCTGATTTAAATGAATAACCGTCTCGCATTAAACAAGATCCAGATATAATGTTCATGCTCAACGCTGTCACTAAATAACAATTATTTAGGTCTAATATCAATCCCGAAGGTAGATGTAGAGGTAGCGTGCCGACCGCGATCACATCGACTTTGGAACCGTTTCCCACGCGCATCGTCACCTCGTCCTTTGCTAGCGTCCGCTTATTCTGTAGTCCCTGTTTTGAGTTGCAAATATTAGCAACAGAACCAGTATCAAATACCCAGGTGCTACTGCGAGCTCTAGTAAGGTACACATCAATAACATGTATATCACATATACCTTTGCTCACTTTGCCATCCTTCTTATCCGCCAAATACTTGGGGCAGTTCCGCTTCCAGTGACCAGTCTGCTTGCAGTAGAAGCACTCAGTTTCAGGCTTAGGTCCAGACTTGGGTTTCTTCTCCTGAGCAGCAACTTGCTTGCTGTTCTTCTTGAAGTTTCCCTTCTTCTTCCCTTTGCCCTTTTTCTTGAAACTAGTGGTTTTGCTAACCATCAACACTTGATGCTCCTTCTTGATTTCTACCTCCGCAGCTTTCAGCATTGCGAAGAGCTCGGGAATAGTCTTGTTCATCCCTTGCATATTATAGTTCATCACGAAGCTCTTGTAGCTTGGTGGCAGTGATTGGAGAATTCTGTCAATGACGCAGTCATCTGGAAGATTAACTCCCATCTGAATCAAGTGATTATTATACCCAGACATCTTGAGTGTATGCTCACTGACAGAACTGTTCTCCTCCATCTTACAGCTATAGAACTTATTGGAGACTTCATATCTCTCAATTCGGGCATTTGCTTGAAATATTAACTTCAACTCCTGGAACATCTCATATGCTCCATGACGTTCAAAACGTCGTTGAAGTCCCGATTCTAAGCCGTAAAGCATGGCACCCTGAACTATTGAGTAGTCATCAGCTTTGCTCTGCCAGACGTTCATAACATCTTGCGTTGCTCCAGCAGCAGGCCTGTCACCCAGCGGTGCTTCCAGGACGTAATTCTTCTGTGCAGCAATGAGGATAATCCTCAGGTTACGGACCCAGTCCGTGTAATTGCTACCATCATCTTTCAACTTTGCTTTCTCAAGGAACGCATTAAAATTCAACGGAACAATAGCACGAGCCATCTATCTACAATCAACATAAACAAGCAAGATACTATCAGGTACTAAGTTCATGATAAGTTTAAGTTTAGTTAATCAAATTTACTTAGGAACTCCCACTTAGATAGACATCCCTCTAATCCTCTAAGTGATCACGTGATCCAAATCAACTAAACCATAACCGATCATCACGTGAGATGGAGTAGTTTTCAAAGGTGAACATCGTTATGTTGATCATATCTACTATATGATTCACGCTCGACCTTTCGGTCTCTGTGTTCCGAGGCCATATCTGTATATGCTTGGCTCGTCAAGTATAACCCGAGTATTCTGCGTGTGCAACTGTTTTGCACCCGTTGTATTTGGACGTAGAGCTTATCACACCCGATCATCACGTGGTGTCTGGGCACGATGAACTTTGGCAACAGTGCATACTCGGGGAGAACACTTCTTGATAATTTAGTGAGAGATCATCTTATAATGCTACCGTCAATCAAAGCAAGATAAGATGCATAAAAGGATAAACATCACATGCAATCAATATAAGTGATATGATATGGCCATCATCATCTTGTGCTTGTGATCTCCATCTCCGAAGCACCGTCAGGATCACCATCGTCACCGGCGCGACACCTTGATCTCCATCGTAGCATCGTTGTCGTCTCGCCAATCTTATGCTTCCACGACTATCACTACCGTTTAGTAATAGAGTAAAGCATTACATCGCAATTGCATTGCATACAATAAAGCGACAACCATATGGCTCCTGCCAGTTGCCGATAACTCGGTTACAAAACATGATCATCTCATACAATAAAATCAGCATCATGCCTTGACCATATCACATCACAACATACCTTGCAAAAACAAGTTAGACGCCCTCTACTTTGTTGTTGCAAGTTTTACGTGGCTGCTACGGGCTTAAGTAAGAACTCATCTCACCTACGCATCAAAACCACAACGATAGTTCGTCAAATAGACTCCGTTTTAACCTTCTCAAGGACCGGGCGTAGTCACACTTGGTTCAACTAAAGTTGGAGAGGCAGTCTTCCGCAAGCCATCTGTGTGCAAAGCACGTCGAGGGAACCGGTCTCGCGTAAGAGTACGCGTAAGGTTGGTCCGGATCGTCTCACCCAACAATACCGCCGAACCAAAGTATGACATGCTAGTAGGCAGTATGACTTGTATCACCCACAACTCACTTGTGTTCTACTCGTGCATATAACATCAAACCATAAAACCTAGGCTCGGATGCCACTGTTGGGGAACGCAGTAATTTCAAAAAATTTCCTACGCACACGCAAGATCATGGTGATGCACAGCAACGAGAGGGGAGAGTGTTGTCTACGTACCAACGCAGACCGACTGCGGAAGCGATCACACAACGTAGAGGAAGTAGTCGTACGTCTTCTTCCCGATCCGACCGATCCAAGCACCGTTACTCCGGCACCTCCGAGTTCTTAGCACACGTACGGCTCGATGACGTTCCTCGGGCTCCGATCCAGCAAAGCGTCGAGGAAGAGTTCCGTCAGCACGACGGCGTGATGACGATCTTGATGTACCACCGACGCAGGGCTTCGCCTAAGCACTACAACGGTATGATCGAGGTGGAATTTGGTGGCAGGGGGCACCGCACACGGCTAAGGAACGATCTCAAGGATCAACTTGTGTGTCTTGGGGTGCCCTCTGCCCCCGTATATAAAGGTTGGAGGAGGGGGAGCCGGCCGGCCAGGGAGAGGAGGCGCAGGGGAGTCCTACTCCCACCGGGAGTAGGACTCCTCCCCCCAATCCTAATCCAATTAGGACTCCCGGGGGGGAAAGAGAGAGAAGGGGGGCCGGGCCCCTATCCTAGTCCTACTAGGACTTGGGGAAAGGGGGGGGCGCCGGCCAGCCATGGGCTTGTCCCTTTTCTCTTTTTCCACTAAGGCCCAATAGGCCCATTAGTCTCCCGGGGGGTTCCGGTAACCCTCCCGGTATTCCGGTAAAATCCCGATTTCACCCGGAACACTTCCTATGTTCAAACATAGGCTTCCAATATATCAATCTTTACGTCTCGACCATTTCGAGACTCCTCGTCATGTCCGTGATCTCATCCGGGACTCCGAACAACCTTCGGTACATCAAAATGCATAAACTCATAATAACTGTCATCGTAACGTTAAGCGTGCGGACCCTACGGTTCGAGAACAATGTAGACATGACCGAGACACGTCTCCGGTCAATAACCAATAGCGGGACCTGGATGACCATATTGGCTCCTACATATTCTACGAAGATCTTTATCGGTCAGACCGCATAACAACATACGTTGTTCCCTTTGTCATCGGTATGTTACTTGCCCGAGATTCGATCGTCGGTATCCAATACCTAGTTCAATCTCGTTACCGGCAAGTCTCTTTACTCGTTTCGTAATACATCATCTCACAACTAACATATTAGTTGTAGTGCTTGCAAGGCTTATGTGATGTGCATTACCGAGAGGGCCCAGAGATACCTCTCCGACAATCGGAGTGACAAACCCTAATCTCGAAATACGCCAACCCAACATCTACCATTGGAGACACCTGTAGTACTCCTTTATAATCACCCAGTTACGTTGTGACGTTTGGTAGTACCCAAAGTGTTCCTCCGGTAAACGGGAGTTGCATAATCTCATAGTTATAGGAACATGTATAAGTCATGAAGAAAGCAATAGCAACATACTAAACGATCGGGTGCTATGCTAATGGAATGGGTCATGTCAATCAGATCATTCTACTAATGATGTGACCTCGTTAATCAAATAACAACTCTTTGTTCATGGTTAGGAAACATAACCATCTTTGATTAACGAGCTAGTCAAGTAGAGGCATACTAGTGACACTCTGTTGGTCTATGTATTCACACATGTATTATGTTTCCGGTTAATACAATTCTAGCATGAATAATAAACATTTATCATGATGTAAGGAAATAAATAATAACTTTATTATTGCCTCTAGGGCATATTTCCTTCAGTGCGGTGAAGATCGATATGATCAAGGCGTATGACCGGGTGGAATGGGAGTATTTGGAAGGCATAATGCGCCAACTTGGGTTTCATGAGCAGTGGATTGCCCTAGTCATGACGTGTGTGACAACAGTAAGTTTTCAAGTGAAAGTTAATGGAGAATTACTGCCGCGGTTTTCACCATCAAGGGGTTTTCATCAGGGGGACCCGATCTCACCATATTTGTTCTTATTGTGTGGGGAAGGCCTTTCCTGTATGCTGAAAAATTATGATGGAGGTTGGGTGGATAGGGGAATCAGAGTTGGCAACACCGCCCCTTGGATCTCCCACCTGTTATTTGCAGATGACTGCTTAGTGTTTATTAAAGCTGACTCTAGGAGTGCTATGAGGCTGAATGAAATCTTACACAACTACAATTTAGGCTCCGGTCAGAGTGCAAACAAGGCAAAGAGTTCTGTGTTTTTTAGCCCTAACAGTGGCGCATCAGTTAAGATGGGAGTCAAGGCAGCTTTACAAATACAAAGAGAAGCAATGTCGGAGAAGTATCTTGGGCTCCCAACAGCAGCGGGAAGAATTACAGAGCAAAGCTTTGAGCATATTAATGAATGGTCAAGGGCAAGGGTGCAAGGATGGTGTGAAAGGAAAATGTCATGTGCAGCAAGAGAAGTTCTTTTGAAGTCAATGGTCCAAGCTCTACCGGCCTACTCTATGAGTTGTTTCAAACTCACAAAAGGTCTGTGCAAGAAAGTGACGACAAATATGTCACGCTATTGGTGGGCTGGGTCACTGGATAAGAAAGGAATGCATTGGCAATCTTAGGACAAGATGTGCATAGCAAAGTCTCAGGGTGGAATGGGATTTCGAGACCTGGAGACTTTTAATGACGCGTTGTTAGCAAAGCAAGCATGGAGAATACTTGAGAATCCAACTAGCTTGTGTGCGCGTGTGCTTAAAGCACGATACTTCCCTAATGAGGAGTTTTTAACGGCGGGTTGTCCAACTAGTGCATCCAAGATATGGAAAGCAATTATACAAGGAAGAGAGATGTTAAAGAAGGGACTCATCCGGAGAATTGGTAATGGAGAGACCACCGAGGTGTGGCATGATCATTGGATAGAAGGGACAATATCCATGAAACCGATGGGAGCACTTGAGCCAAATTCAGTTCAGTTGGTGTCGGACCTGTTAGATCCGACGACAAATCAATGGAATACGGATTTGATCCGGAGCATCTTCTATGCACCCGACATAGCAGCTATTCTTGCCATGGCAAGACCGCGAGCAGGAGGTGCAGATGTGTGGGCATGGGCCAGGGAGAAATCGGGCCTTTTCACGGTCAGATAAGCGTATAGGCATGAGATGGAGACAAAAAGCCAGGTGACTGAAACTTCTGGTTCATCTTCAGGGGATACGGCCATTTGGAAGGCATTGTGGAAAATCAACGTGCTCCCCAAGATCCGGGTGTTTTGGTGGCGTGTGCTAAAGAATTTTTTGCCGTCCTATGGAGAGCTTCACAGGTGGCATATAAAGCAGCTATCTCACTGCCCGATGTGTGGGCATGATAAGGAGACGTTGTTTCACTCGCTAATGGAGTGTGAACATGCAAGACGTTTCTGGGAGTCAACAGAACGGTTTTTTTGGTATAGATATACCAAGACTACACCCTGAGACTTGGGCTCGAGATCTTCTAGATCATCGGTTTTTCAAAAAGGAAGTGTCAGCTATTATGATCACTGTGATGTGGGCTGTGTGGCATTCCAGGAACAATTATACTCATGGGGAGTTGGTGTATCAGCCTATCAAATCAATGGTGATCATTGAAGAGATTATCAGGGCGCTGGAGATACCTGAGAGGCAGAAGTCCAAAATTGCTGTTCGCCCGAGGTGGCTACCACCGGAAGAGGGATGGATAAAACTCAATACAGATGGTGCGACGGATATGGGGAAAATGCGTGGAGGAGCAGGCTTTATTGCTAGAGATCATAATGGAGTTTTTGTTAGAGCGGGAGGAACAAGATATGACGGGGTTCTTGATCCATTATCCATCGAGGTACTTGCCTGCAGAGATGCGATCAATATGGCGCTAGACATGGGCTTGCAGCAAGTAGTCTTGGAAACGGATTGTCAAGAGATCCAGTGGTTGTGGGAGCTACCTCAGAAGTCATCGTGTTTTCACTTGATTATGGAGATGAAGAACCTATCTTCTTTTTTCCAGGGATTCGAGCTACGGTTTGCAGGCCGCCAGTCTAATATGGTGGCACACCGTCTAGCTAGGCAGTCGCTACAACTTTCTGTTTCAATGATTATGTATGATACAATCCCTGGGTGGCTGACTGATTGTTTGCTGTCAGACATGCTGGCGCCTAATGAATAAAGAGCTGGAGGGCGTTTTTAGCTTCAAAAAAAGGAGACACCAGATCCGTTTTTTTATATCAAGAGACTTTGTTCCTCAAATAATGGAAAGATCGTTTACAAGGGAAGATGAAATAAAGTCAGGGATAGCATCCCAAACACAAGAGGTACTGGAGCTAAAAGCATATTTTGCTATAGTATTCGCCACCTCATTAGCCTCTCTAAAACAATGTAAGAAATTAACTTGGCCAAATTCCTTCATCGGTTGTTTACTCTCCATCATCACTAGAACGGAAGGTCCTGCATAATCGTTCTCACCTTTCATGGCATCAACAGCAAAAGAGCTATCAGATTCAATTACCAGCTTGCTACAGCCAATGCGCGCCGCCAAATAGAATTCATTTCTGATCGCAGTCATTTCCGCTGAGTCTACATTAGGGATGTGAGGCATGAGCCATGAGGCAGCCACAATAAAATTGCCATTCGCATCTTGGGCCACTGTGCCAGAAGCTCCTGACAATGTTTCAGCGACGGATGAAGCATCAACATTTATTTTAACGAATCCTTTGGGTGGCTTCTTCCACATCTGATCCAGTTTATGCTTTGGAGACTTTGAGTTAGCAGCTCTCATAAAATTTGACAATAGAACTTTGATGGAGATGGCAAATCGCTCTGCAGTTTGCACAGATTCTCCCCTCACCAATTGTCGCCGTTGCCACCAAAGAAACTATGCAACAAGTAGTGCCAGTTCAGCAGATGGCAAGCCTCCGATGACTGATTGCATTTTAGCTAAAATTTCAAGTGTAACTAATCCTGACCTATCTTGCAGAACCACTTTTTGCACATCATCATAAAGTCCCAAGTCCTTCATACTTTTTTTTACTCTGGCACACTTAAAGAGGCAGTGTTGTATGTCCTCAGGTCCCAAGCAGCAGATCGGGCATTGAATAGGTGTACGTATGTGCCGTCCTGAAAGGACCCCATAACATGGTAAAACCCCATGCAACACTTTCCGTGCAAATATTTTAACCTTCCCTGGAATTCTTAACTTCCAATCTTCTTTCTAGATTGAATTCAAGTTGACCCTGCCTTGATCATCTATTATGTACCCTCGTTGCCCATGTTGATGTTCCCACTCTCGGTGGTATGTAGAATGCACAGAAAAGGTTCCCGATCTTGTGTAATTCCACCCGATAAAATCATCCATGCTATGCACATTCAAAGGGATTTGTAGTATACATTGAGCATCGATAGGTGAAAAAATGTCTCGGATTAGGATTTCATCCCAAGAACTAGAGTTAGGGTCAATGAGCTCATCAACCTTAGATAGGATGATGTTCCCTTTAGGAGTTATAACTTTTCTGCTCGGGCTAGATGGAATCCATGGATCGCTCCAAATATTAACTTCAGCTCCGGATCCAACTCTCCAAATGCATCCCTTGTTAAAGGTTTGAATTCCCGATACAATACTCTGCCAGGTATAGGAGGAACCCTTCTTTGCTCTAGCCTTTAGGATATTTCCATCGGGATAGTACTTAGCCCTTAACACATGCGCACACAAAGAATCTGGGTTCTAGATTAGTCGCCAACATTGTTTTGCTAACATAGCAAGGTTGAAACTATGAAGGTCTCTAAATCCCATGCCCCCTTCCTTCTTTGGAGTACACATCTTCCACCACGCGAACCAGTGCATTTTCTTTCTGTCCTCCTCATCTCCCCATCAGAATCCCGATATCTCATCGGTTATGGCCTTGCAAATACATATGGGTAATTTGAAAACTGACATAGCATATGAAGGTATGGCTTGCGCCACAGATTTCAGCAAGATTTCCTTTCCCTGCATAGACAAAACTTTCTCCTTCCAGCCTTTCAGACGTTGGCACACTTGGTCAATTAGGTGTTGGAAACAGTCACTTTTGTCCACCCCAACCATACTTGGGAGACCCAAATATGTATTGGAGAGAGCTTCAGTTAATATATTTAATTCCCTATAAATATCCTCTCTCACAGAGACACCAGTGTTTGGGCTAAAATAAATACTGGATTTGGCATTACTAACCATTTGTCCAGAGCTTTGACAGTAAGTTTCCAGCACCTTCTTCAATGTTCTTGCATTGCTGATATTAGCCTTCATTAAAATTAAGGAGTCATCTGCAAAAAGAAGATGCGATATAGACGGCTCATTCCGTCAGACTTGAACTCCTTCAATTCCCCCAATATCCTCCTCATGAGCTAGAAGGCTTGAGAGACCCTCTGAGCAAATTAGAAATAGGTACGGGGATAGTGGGTCTCCCTGTCTCAATCCCCTTGTCGGCACAAATTCATCAGTTTCATTGCCATTAAACGAATCTTGTAACTTACCGATGATACACATTCCATGATCATCTCCACCCATTCTTCTTGAAATTCCATTCTCATCATCATGTTACACAAGAAACCCCACTCAACTCTATCATATGCTTTGTGAATGTCCAGTTTTACAGCACAGTAACCATTGGAGCCATGGGTCTTTTTCTTTACCGCATGAAAGCTCTCATAAGCAACCAAAACATTGTCGGTAATAAGTCTACCCAGGACAAAACCACTCTGAGTTGGAGATATAAGTTCAGGAAGTATCTTCTTCAATCTATTAGTTATCATCTTCGAGATAATTTTGTAGACAACATTACACAAACTAATCGGTCTATATTGGGTGATTACCTCTGGATTGTCTACCTTGGGGATAAGCACAATGTTAGTTGCATTCCACCCCGTTGGTATTTTCTTCTTATTTATAGCATCAAGAACCTCTTGAAGAATAAAGCATGGAGACCATCCGGGCCAGGGGCCTTCACATCCCTGATTTGGAATAGTGCCCTCTTAACTTCATCCCCTGTGTAGTCTGCGCACAAAAGGTCATTCATTGCAGCCGAAACACTTGGCTTCACTGAAGCTAGAAGTCCTTGGTCAGTATCCACTGCCTCTAAAGTGAACAATGACACAAAATAGTCCCGCACCAGGGGCTTAAGGCTGTCATTTCCTTCCACCCATCCATCCATAGTGTTCTTAAGATGCTTAATCAGATTTTTCTTCCTCCGCATAGAAGCGTACTGCTGGAAATATGAACTGTTCCGGTCTCCATGTCACAGCCAAGTCACCCTACCCCGTTGAGCCCAATATATCTCGTCTTGTTCCAGTATGTTTTCTATAAGAACTGTAAGTTCCTTCTGCCTCGCCTTAACTTCATCGTTCATAGGAGCTCGCATGAGCTTCTCTAGTTCTTTTTGAACTTTCCTCAACCTCAATCATGAACTTTTGAGTACCGTCAGATCCCACACATGCAGATCATTATGGATAGGCTCAAGCTTGTCTCGGATGCTCGGACACACGCCATTGTGTACTGCTTTTTGCCATGCAGTTCGGACAATTTCCTCCATTGTATCTTCTACTAACCAACGTGCCTCAAATCTTCTTTCCTTCCTCTGGCCATCAGCGACATCACAGAGATGGTTTGTGTCTAGAGAAATTCGCCGATGGTCAGATTTTCCCATCTCCAGGTTTATCAATCCTGCCCAAGGATGCATCTGCGCCCATGACTAGTTAGACACCGCCCTGTCTAGTCTTTCTCTTAGTCCTCCTCGAAACCAAGTAAACTTATCTCCTTCGTAACCAATATTTTCTAGGGAGCAGTCTGATAAAGCATCCTGAAACGCTTGCATTCTTGACTGATACCGAGGGGCTCCCCCTTCTTTTTCAGAAGAGTAGAGAATCTCATTAAAGTCCCCTATTACTGTCCACGGTAGATCTATTTGTGAATGCAATTCACGTAAATTATTATAGGTATGGTCCTTGTTATTCCAACTAGGTTCTCCATATGAACAAGTTAGTCTCCAAGTGTCCCCATTCGATTCTTCAACTGACAAATCGATATAGTCTAATGTAGTTGTCTGGGAGTAGATCCTCACCTCCTTCTTCCAGACTAACAAGAGACCACCTCATCGACCATCTAGACTTGGAGCTACTATCTTGTGTTCCATCTTTGGTTTCTTCTTAACCTCATCTGCCTGAAGATCATCCAGGTGTGTCTCAGACAGGAAGAACACATCCGGACTATGCCTTCTCTGAATATCCAGAAGCGAGCGGACTGTCAGGGCACCAAGGAGGCCCCGATAGTTCCAGCTTATGAGTTTCATTATATCCTTGGTGGTACTCCAACCACTCCCAACCACAAGCAAAACTTGCACGAACAAATCTTGAATTTGCATGTGCAGATCAGCCACCAATAATACATACAGATCATTTGTCCTTGTACAAACAAATTACACCTCAGATAAACAATCAGTCAGAAACCAGGTCATCCATCCATAGAACCAACATGCAGATCTTCTTCTATTCCCGGCCGGTTCCTGGCTGCAATGTGGAATCTCAATTAATCAATCAATCAATCAAGAGAAAAGTATGTTTTTGGTCCCTCAAGTTCTCCAAAAGTATATACTTGGTCCCTCAAGATTTTTTGGTAGACATTTGGTCCTTCATCTCTCAAAGCCGGATAAGTTTGGTTCAAACTAGATTTTGAACACGTTGACTAGGTTTGACCAATGAATGAACAGTAAATTCAAAGAAAATAATAAAAATCTAAAATTTTGTGACAACCAAAATGCTTGGGTGCGCTAGGTGCATGTAAATTTTTGTGGTCAAATAATATTCGGGGAGCTCTAAAAAAACAAAGTTTGGTTTTTTTGTGAGTCAATTTTTTTTGCCACGAGCTCCTCACACACTTAGCGCACCCAAGAATCTTGGTTGCCTCAAAATTTCAGTTTTTTAACCTTTTTGCTATTTTTTTTAATTTACTGTTCATCGGTCAAACCTGGTTAAAGCCGGTCAATATGGTCAAAATCTGGTTTTTTAATGAAATTTATCCGGTTTTGAGACTTGAAGGATCATATGTCTACCAAAAAACCTTGAGGGATCAAGTCTATACTTTTGGGGAACTTGAGGGACCAAAAACATACTTTTCTTATCAATCCATCTCTCGTGTTGGACCTAGAGACTCAAGAGATTCAGTTGTATATGTATGTTGATATTTAATTAGCACATCTAATTAAGGATACGAGCAGCGCTGTCGGGATGACAGCTTATGCCCGATATCTACGGCAATGGATTTGATCTGACCTTACAGTGTTTGGGTGAAAGGAGTAAAAACCGTTGGATTAACCATCGAACAAGTATCATGCTAGGAAACGCCGTGTGTGCAGTAATCCCGTAAGGGATAATCAACGTTTGTAACCGAAATGCGATTTCCTGCACATGCCCTCTCCTATTCTCTGGGCAATGGACGCTCCCACCATTTGGTACAAACTGAGAAGAATGCCCTTTTTTGCGAATAAACTGAGAAAATTCTTTTTTGCAGAGTTGATGACACTCTTATGTTCAAAATTGTTAGATTTAGCCAGACCTCCAGAGGAGTGTGTCAGGGGGATTCAATGCCCCCCTTCCTATTTAACCTAGTAGTGGAAGCTCTCATTGCTATCCTTAACGCGGCCAAGGCGGTCGGTCATATTCGCGGCGTATGTCCTCTCCTGATCGATGACGGTGGGATTACCCACCTTCAGTACGCTGACGATACCATCCTGATGGTGCAGGGCTCGGATGAGGACATCCAACACCTGAAGTTTCTCCTACTTTGCTTTCAGGAGATGTCCGGTCTAACTATCAACTTCGCTAAAATGGAGTCATGATTATGGGATACTCAAATGAGGAGAAATTGCCGATTGCAAATGGACTTAATTGTCGTTTGGGCTCCTTCCCCACTACCTACCTGGGGGTGCCCATTAGCAACTCTCATATTCAAGAAAAGGACCTCTGCCCTACTGTAACTAAGGTCCAACACCGGGCAGAATCTTTGCAGGGGAGGTGGCTCGCAGCCAGGGTAGTCCTGGTCAATTCTTCCATAACCAGCCTCCTAATGTATTTGATGGGATTCTATAGCTTTCACGAATCCATTCACCATGACATTGCCAAATACTAGTCCTGCTTCTTTTGAGCCAGCAAAGGCGAAAAATAAAAGTACCACATGGTCAAATGGACGAAATTCTATAAGCTCAAGGGTCAAGGTGGCTTGGGAGTTATTTCGTCAAAGCGGATGAACATCGCCCTTCTCTCCAAATGGCTTTGGAGGATAGCCACGGGAGAAGGCGGGATACGGCTGAACATCCCCCACACAAAATATCTGCGCGGTCAACCGTTGGCATATGCGTCGCGGACGGGAGGTTCCCAGTTTTGGCAATCAATAATACAACTCCTCTAGGTTCTTCGTATCGGCTCATCCATCTCACTAGGATCTAGAGTTAGTACCCTATTTTTGGCTTGATCATTGGTCGGGCCTCAGGCCATTCACGGTACGCTTCCCACTGATATTCAGCATATGCGCGATTCCCCACATCTCAGTGGAGGAGGCTCTTGGAAACCTTGGCAACCTTGACTTTAGGCGCACCTCTGGTCCCGCAGAGTGGGAACAATAGGAGGAGCTCCTCGATTACATTGCGCTCCATACTCACTCTCTCAAGAATGATTCTATTTCATGGCATCTAGAGCCGAATGGGTTATTTTCGTCTAAATCTCTATACAAGGCCATTGCGGCCACCCCGGGTCCGGACGAACTTAATCTCCTTTGGGAGATGAAAGTGACTATGAAGATTAGGATCTTCCATTGGCAATTGGTCCGGGGCCGACTACCCTCAGGTGTCGAGGTTCGCAAATGCAACGGAAATTGCCCACTATGCGACACTCCGAAAGATCCCAACAACCACATATTCTTCACATGCTCGGCTGCAGTTTTCCTATTGAGCTGCCTTCGGGAGGGGATATGTGGAGGTTGGTGCCATGGAAACCTCCCGGATATGTCGGGAAGTTCTTAATCTACCACCCAGCCAGCGGCCCACCATGTGGGTGGTAGTTAGTGCCTTGACCTAGGAGTTATTGAACGTCCGCAATAAGCTAGTGATTGAATGTGTAATTCCGTGTTATGCGACTGACGATATCTACAAATTGTGTGGCTTATTATAGCTATGGAGACCGTTGAGTAAGCGGTGCGCTCGAGACAACATCAACGGGATTAGCGCCGAGCTCCCATCATTCGCCATAGGCCTTCTTCTCTGACTCCGCCTTCACCGCCCAAGCCATATTACCATGTTTCTTCCTTTGTAGGGGTTGTTGTGTTGTGCCCCCAGCCTATCCTTCCTTCTAGATCTGGACCTCTTGCATTTACTTTGCTACTTTTGTCTTGAAATGGGGGGCAGGGGGGCACTGCCCCCTTTACTACATTTTCAAGGGGGTGCCCTTTTATTATGAATTTGGAGTACTGTGAGAAAGACTCGTATAAGAGCATGTGCAACCTGGCAGTGGGGAGATGGCATGTGGGTGCGGGGGCACCGAGCCTATACCTGGCCATTTCTCGGGCCGGGCCAAAAAAAGCCCGGTACTGAAAACCCAGGAACGAGCCCGACCCAGCCCGACCATTAGGCCTACTAAATCGGGCCCAAGCCCGGAAAACCCCAACACGGCCGCTCGGCCCGGCCCGACCATGGCTAAAAAACCATTTTTCACAGGCTTGAGCCCGGCTCGATCTGCCCGTCAGGCTTGATTTTCAGGCCTGAGCCCGGCCCGATGGCATGTTCGGGCTCAGCCTGGCCTTGGATTTTTGGGCCGGGTCGGGTTGGGCCATCCGGGCCGGGCTGCCCATGGCCAGGTCTAACCGAGCCCCTCACTCGTACTCTATCCATTTCATGATGTAAGTGTGTATATATTTTCTGAAAAGTCTAACTGAGAAAATTTTGACTGAGTTTGCAGAGAAAACCATTTATATATATAATTTCAAACATATACAATATGAAAATATAACTGATGATATATCCAATTATATGCATTTGGTATTTTAAATGTACATATTTTTGTCGATAAACATAGTCAAAGTTTGTAATGTTTGACTTTTGAAAAAATCTATGCGCACTATAATATGAAACATGTGGAGCATTATTTTGGCTTCCGAATTTAAAATTTTCATAAATTTTCAACCAAAAGTTCAAATTATCTTTTATTTCCAGATCTGTGTTGCTTCTGATGAGAGCTTTCAAATAAGATCCAATATAAATATATTTTGATGAACTATAAAAATTATTAGTGCGAGCATAGATAAAATCAAAAGTTTCAGAAACGCGAACGTCGAAATTTAAAACTTAGTGCGAGCGAACAACTAAATTGCAAGCTTTCAGAAACTATGAATGTAAAACTCGTTAGTTTTAGAAAATAAAGCCTAAAACTTGGTGCCCTCGTGCGAGATCCAGTGATTTTCCCCCCCAAAATGGAAAAGCATAGCGTGTACTTTTTCCAGAAAATGTAAAAATGCAATTGTGCTTCTGGGCCTTTTTTCTATTCATTTTTTTCCGGTTTCCAGGGTTTCGTGGAAAAAAATCATCGAAACCTATTTAACATGGGATCTAGTTTCCAAGGTTTTAACATGAGATCCAACAGTGAAAACGGGTCGTGATTTGGATGCGCGGTTTAAGAGATAAAATATTTTTTAAATGATATCTACGAAAAAAGGGAAGCTCTCATATTATGACAAGTGGTGTACATGCAGTGCCCACTTGTCAACATAAGAGAAGGTGAAGACTGACATTTGCAAAGGGTAACCCTTATTTAGTGATGTTGGTGCAATGCCTTGCCCCTTGTGTTTTGGAGATTATTGATAGAAACAGGCATGAACTGATTTCTTTGGTAGTGCACACAAAGAAAAACATTCCATGCAGACCCGAAGAGAATGTCGTATTCGGTGTCTAGTTCGAGTAACTTCACCAAACAACATCTGCGGTGCAGAGAAGGATGAGCTACACTTGTTGTTGACATATATGTGAGAAGAATGTGTTGAAGAAGATTGACCCCTTAAATTTATTGCTGAGTTGAAGCAATACATGTTCGGTGTGGTTCCAAGAAATTGACTCCAGTCGAGACGTTAAAGATGAAGTGAAGACATAGCATTTATTTTCATTGTTATCTCTCTCTCTTTCTCTCTCTCTCTCTCTTTGAGTCATGGGAACTCCGTACTATTAAAAGGGGTATAGGTTTATGATGCTTAGGTCCGCTGTGATGCTTAGCTCAAACCTATGGAAGACTGAGAGAAATCTCTTTATGCTCTGAATGATTACCTATCAGCAGAAGATGTTGTTCTTCAATGCTGCAGGAGATATCTTTCGTACTGAGGAGTTAGCATTTCTTGTTCCGCAAGGAATGTTACCATTGTGCTCAAATTCTGACCGTTGGATATGTTTCGTTCGGTCGTTAGCTGATTCACATGTCCAATTTGGTCATTTCCCATCAGGGAAGGCTGCGGCTATAAATAGCCACCCCACTCCAACGTTGTTTGTTGCATTCTCCGCTTAATATTTCTGAGAAGACTGACTAAGCATCCCCTCTCCGAGAGATTTGAGTTTAAAATCCATCAAGAGAAAACCAAGAACCGAAACTTAGACAGTGGTTGAGCATCACAGTAGATCTGAGCTAGGGTTCTTGTATCTATTACTCTTGAGAGCTGCACACTCTCTTGAGAACTGCATCACATGTGTTGGATTGAGTGTCGAAGAGTAATTTTCTTCACCAAACAAAGTCTTCAGCAACAAAGAGTCGTTGTGGTTCGTGAAGAAGTCTGTCGGAAGTTTGGAGATCACCGACAAGTATCTACCCCGAGTGAAATCAACTAGAATCCGATCAGCTCTGAGTTGAAGGAGAACAGGATGGAGAGATGTTTGCTCCTGTGTTCAATCACAAGTCCCTCGAACCAAACATAGTCCTTTGACAGAAGGATGAACTGGTCTACCTCACCTCCGGTTCACTTTACTCTTCTGCAATACACTCTACAGTTACTTTTCGTGCTATGTGACGATAGATTATCTGATCATTTATCATTCGTTCTCGCTCTGTTTGCCTCCATTTGCTCTGTTTGTATATCATTCGGTATGACATTACTTAACCTTTAGCATTTCCATCGATGTTCTACTACTGCTTTCCTCCATGTCGTTGTATCTGTTTGTGTATTGCATCACCATCATTATAGTTAAACCCGTGATATACTATGCTTGAACAATTATTGCTTCATACCTTGATAGATTTGTTCCTCAGTAGGGTGCTCGATTAGTTACTAGTCTACCAAATCATTTCCACTTCTGGGTTTGGGTTTGGTTCAAAATATTCATAAGAATTTTTTAATCTCCCATTCACCCCCCCCTTGGTCAATATACTCTTGGTCCTAACAAGTGATTTTGATCGGACTCTTTTTACTCGAAAGTAGCTAATTGTCGGTACATTGCAACGAGGGCATACATATTCTGGTGATCCTTCCATCCAACGCTCGAAGATACTTTTCATAATTAATTTGATTCTCACATCCAAAGAATACTACTCATCTCCATGTAGGTCAGGATGATCGACCTTCGAAATGACAAGAACCCGGAAGTAGTTAGACCAAACTTAACTCTATTTGAGATATGCAAGCCCTCAAAGAAGATAAAGTTTTTTCTTTGAGATAAGGCGGGCCTTATACTTGGGAATGGCCCATGGTGCATGGTTTTCTTTGTATCTTTTCATTTTCAGTTGCATATTTGCGTATCCAAAAATAAGTAGTTGTGTATTGTTTTAGACTAAGTAGTTGCGTATTTGTGGATACATCAGCACATGTTAAACATATAATAATCATGTATTTTCTGTTCGCGCGGCTTTTATTTTTACCCCATAGAGTTGTCATCTCTTCAACACTAAACATGCCCCCTTTGTTACCACAAATCTAAATCTAAAGTATTGTGATAAAGGCATGTATATGGCCAGGTGCAACTTCATTGCACATAGGAAAAAAATCTATGTGAAGAACATTTTCAAAGCATAAAAGATCTTTGTTTATTCCATAAGAAAAATCAAGACAAAATCATGGTGGGATGTTGTGATGTTGGATATCTATGAGCTGAGCACGTGTCGCTCGTCGTCCAAGATCTCAAGCCGCTCGCGGATGTACGCCACAGGGAGACCCGGCACGACACACACCTCGCGGAGCAAGGCCACGGACCCCACACATCTGCGGGAGAAGCCGAGGACAGTGTTACATTACATAGTTGATGAAAACCTATGTTCATGTTAGGAAAGCAACTTATCTTTATTGAAGGCCCAAGGGGCATATATATATTACACATGACTTGAGGTGTAAGGAAACTAAACATAGGCTAATAAGGACTCCTAGACCAATACTAATACTCCTTAACACCCCCCCTCAAATGCAAAGCGTATGCAATAGCATTGCATTTGAAGAAGTGTAATACTAAAAAAATCATAATCCAAATCCGCGTCTTGAGAGTGTCGTCGTAGCATGAAGAGTCTTCAAAACTTGTCGAGTCACCAAAGGGGATAATGAAGAGATGGCACATCAGAGGAAGACACCGCATCGATAGAAGATACAAGAGAAGATGGGTTGTCAAAAGAAGATGGCACATCAAGAGAAGAAGCATTGCTTAAAGAATCATGGCCCATGAAAACCGACGACAAAAGAAGCTCAACGGCAAGAGAATGGGCTTAGATCCATAATGCAAAGAGAGGCCACAGAAATCCTATACAGAGAACAATGACCAGAAAAAGGCTGACGGACATAGATATGGTGGACTCACATGACATGAGAAAACACAAAATATCAACAGATTTGGTGGACGCAGCGGAAACTATAGAAAACTAGGAAGCTAAAAAAACACATGAACTAGATACGATGACAGCGAACGAAAAGAAAAAAAATCATGGTGTCGAGGGCCAAGACCAAGCAGAGCTCCCGTGTTGCGTTCCTGACTATGAAGAGGGCCAAGCAAAGCTCCCGTGTTGTGCTCCTGACTATGAAGAGGGCCAAGCAGAGCTCCCGTGTTGTGCTCCTGACTATGAAAGAGGGTGGTCTCTCTGAGCTAGAAGAGTCAACAATAAGACCGGCAGAACCTGGTGAAGAAGAACATGAAGCTGCAAGTAGACGCTTAAGTCGCACAATATCCTGCTCAGTCAGGGACACTGCTGAAGGGGTCGGAATAGAAGCACAAGTCCCTGAAGAAGATATGCGCCCCTGCCGCATGTGCCGCTTCTTCAGAAAGCACTCAGACTCGGGATGACCATCCTTGTTGCAGTAGCCGCAGTGAGAACAAGAGCGGCCCTCACCACTAGGAGAAGTAGGCAGGAGTGGCAGAGCTCTGGAGCGTGAAAGAGGCGGTGTAGTAGAAGCTCGAGCAGCAAGCACAGAGGGAACCTCAAGTAAACCAGCACCACGTAGGCGAGTCTCTTCAGCCCGAATCTCAGAAAGCGCCTCCATAAGAGTAATACGACCATGGGCAAATGATGTCTACTACACAACCTTCTTCTTGTAGACGTTGTTGGGCCTCCAAGTGCAGAGGTTTGTAGGACAGTAGCAAATTTCCCTCAAGTGGATGACCTAAGGTTTATCAATCCGTTCGAGGCGTAGGATGAAGATGGTCTCTCTCAAGCAACCCTGCAACCAAATAACAAAGAGTCTCTTGTGTCCCCAACACACCCAATACAATGGTAAATTGTATAGGTGCACTAGTTCGGCGAAGAGATGGTGATACAAGTGGTATATGGATAGTAGATAATAGTTTTTGTAATCTGAAATAATAAAAACAGCAAGGTAGCAAGTGATAAAAGTGAGCGTAAATGATATTGCAATGTGTGGAAACAAGGCCTAGGGTTCATACTTTCGCTAGTGTAAGTTCGCTCAACAATAATAACATAATTGGATCATATACCTATCCCTCGACATGCAACAAAGAGTCACTCCAAAGTCACTAATTGCGGAGAACGAACGAAGAGATTATGGTAGGGTACGAAACCACCTCAAAGTTATTCTTTCCAATCAATCCGTTGGGCTATTCCTATAAGTGTCACAAACAGCCCTAGAGTTCGTACTAGAATAACACCTTAAGACACAAATCAACCAAAACCCTAATGTCACCTAGATACTCCAATGTCACCTCAAGTATCCGTGGGTATGATTATACGATATGCATCACAAATCTTAGATTCATCTATTCAACCAACACAAAGGACCTCAAAGAGTGCCCCAAAGTTCTACCGGAGAATCACGACGAAAACGTGTGCCAACCCCTATGCATAGGTTCCAAATGTCACCAAACCCGCAAGTTGGTCACCAAGACATACATCAAGTGGCACGTGGTATCCCATTGTCACCACAGATATCCACGGCAAGACATACATCAAGTGTTCTCAAGTCTTTAAAGACTCAATCCGATAAGATTACTTCAAGGGGAAAACTCAATTCATTACAAGAGAGAAGAGGGGGAGGAGAAACATAAGATCCAGCTATAATAGCAAAGCTCGTGATACATCAAGATCGTGTAAATCAAGAACACGAGAGAGAGAGAGAGAGAGAGAGAGAGAGAGAGAGATCAAACACATAGCTACTGGTACATACCCTCAGCCCCGAGGGAGAATTTCTCCCTCCTCGTCATGGAGAGTGTCGGGATGAGGAAGATGGCCACCGGTGAGGGATCCCCCCTTCGGAAGGGTGCCGGAACAGGGTCCCGATTGACTTTTGGTGGCTACAGAGGCTTCTGGCGGCGGAACTCTCGATCTAATATCTGTTCTGGATGTTTTAGGGTACATGGAGTTATATAGGCGGAAGAAGTACGTCAGGGGAGCCACGAGGGCCCCACGAGACAGGGGGCGCGCCCCTACCCTCGTGATCTCCTCCTTCCTTCCTTGATGTAGGGTCCAAGTCCATCGGGTGGCTTTCATTCCAAAAATAACTTCTCTAGTTGATTTCGTTCCGTTTCGACTTCGTCTGATATTCCCTTTCTTCAAAACACTGAAATAGGCATAAAACAGCAAATCTGGGATGGGCCTCCGGTTAATAGGTTAGTCCCGAAAGTAATATAAAAGTGGATAATAAAGCCCAATATTGCCCAAAACAGTAGATAATATAGCATGGAGCAATCAAAAATTATAGATACGTTGGAGACGTATCAAGCATCCCCAAGCTTAATTTCTGCTCGTCCTCGAGTAGGTAAATGATAAAAAGATAATTTTTTATGTGGAATGCTAGTTGGCATAATTTCAATGTAAATCTTCTTAATTGTGATATGAATATTTAGATTCAAAAGATTCAAGACAAAAGTTTATATTGACATAAAAATAATAATACTTCAAGCATACTAACTAAGCAATTATGTCTTCTCAAAATAACATGGCCAAAGAAAGCTATCCCTACAAAATCATATAGTCTGGCTATGCTCCATCTTCACCACACAAAATATTTAAATCATGCACAACCCCGATGACAAGCCAAGCAATTGTTTCATACTTTTGATGTTCTCAGACTTTTTCAATCTTCACGCAATAGATGAGCGTGAGCCATGGATATAGCACTATAGGTGGAATAGAATGGTGGTTGTGGAGAAGACAAAAAGGGAGAAGATAGTCTCACATCAACTAGGCGTATCAATGGGCTATGGAGATTCCCATCAATAGATATCAATGTGAGTGAGTAGGGATTGCCATGCAACGGATGCACTAGAGCTATAAATGTATGAAAGCTCAACAAAAGAAACTAGAGGGTGTGCATCCTACTTGCTTGCTCACAAAGACCTAGGGCATTTTGAGGAAGCCCATCATTGGAATATACAAGCCAAGTTCTATAATGAAAGATTCCCACTAGTATATGGAAGTGACAACATAGGAGACTCTCTATCATGAAGATCATGGTGCTACTTTGAAGCACAAGTGTGGTAAAAGGATAGTAGCATTGTCCCTTTTATTTTATTTTTTTATTTTTATTTGGCATTTCTTTTTTTATTTGGCCTTTCTTTTTTTATTTGGCCTCCCTTTTTTATTTGGCCTTTCTCTTTTTTGGGACAATGCTCTATTGAATGATGATCATCACACTTCTATTTGTTTACAACTCAGTGATTACAACTCGATACTAGAACAATATATGACTCTATATGAATGCCTCCGTGGGTGTACCGGGATATGCAATGAATCAAGAGTGACATGTATGAAAGAATTATGAACGGTGGCTTTGCCACAAATACAATGTTAACTACATGATCATGCTAAGCAATATGACAATGATGGGGTGTGTCATAATAAACGGAATGGTGGAAAGTTGCATGGCAATATATCTCAGAATGGCTATGGAAATGCCATAATAGGTAGGTATGTTGGATGTTTTGAGGAAGGTATATGGTGGGTGTATGATACCGGCGAAAGGTGCACGGTATTAGAGAGGCTAGCAAAGGTGGAAGGGTGAGAGTGCGTATAATCCATGGACTCAACATTAGTCATAAAGAACTCATATACTTATTGCAAAAATCTACAAGTTATCAAAGCAAAGTATTACGTGCATGCTCCTAGGGGGATAGATTGGTAGGAAAAGACCATCGATCGTCCCCGACCGCCACTCATAAGGAAGACAATCAATAAATAAATCATGCTTGGACTTCGTCACATAACGGTTCACCATACGTGCATGCTACAGGAATCACAAACTTCAACACAAGTATTTCTCAAATTCATAACCACTCATCTAGCATGACTCTAATATCACCATCTCCATATCTCAAAACAATCATCAAGTATCAAACTTCTCTTAGTATACAACACACTCATAAGAGAATTTTATTATTCTTGAATACCTAGAATATTAGGATTTTAAGCAAATTACCATGCCATTTAGGACTCTCAAAATAATCTAAGTGAAGCATTAGAGTTCATTTATTTCTTCAAAATAAAAATACCACCATGCTCTAAAAGATATAAGTGAAGCACTTAGAGCAAATGACACACTACTCCGAAAGATATAACTCGAGATCAATGAGTAGTTTAATAATTATGTAACTATGTGAAGACTCTCTAACATTTAATAATTTCAGATCTTGGTACTTTATTCAAACAGCAAGCAAAGCAAAATAAAATGACATCTAAGAATAGCAAACATCATGTGAAGAAGCAAAAACTTAGGACCAACCGATACTAACCGATAGTTGTTGAAGAAGAAAGGTGGGATGCCAACCGGGGCATCCCCAAGCTTAGATGCTTGAGACTTCTTGAAATATTATCTTGGGGTGCCATGGGCATCCCCAAGCTTGAGCTTTTGTGTCTCCTTAATTCCTCTCATATCATGGTCTCCCTAAATCTCAAAAGCTTCATCCACGCAAAGGCGGTAGCGAGGCCCATAAAGTCGGAGGCAAACTGAGGCAAAACACTGGAAGTGAGAACAGCTGCAGCACGAGCATCATCATCAGACCACTGAGTGTAACCAGCTAGAGCATCACGGTAAAAGTGAAGGGCCTCCTCATAGGTCAAAACCTGTTTCTCATAGGCACGAGTTACAGACTCATCAGCAAGCTTAGCGGCGTCCTTAGCACTCTGAGGAGCATCCGCAGCAAGGGACGATGGCGTCGGTGGAGTAGGAGCCACGGGAGGAACCGGGCGCGGCGGATAAGAGACCTCGCCAGATAGAACACCCCAGAGATGAATACCACGCATATGAATGCGAAAGAAGCCAACAAACTCACTGTAGTTTGTACCATCAAAAACCACCGGGCAATGGGGAACGACGACATAGCCTGATGACATCGTACCTTTTTTTTACTCAAAGCAAATGATGACCCACAAGTGTAGGGGATCTATCGTAGCCTTTTCGATAAGTAAGAGTGTCGAACCCAACGAGGAGGGGAAGGAAATGATAAGTAGTTTTCAGTAAGGTATTCTCTGCAAGCACTGAAATTGTTGGTAACAGATAGTTTTGTGATAAGGTAATTTGTAACGAGTAGCAAGCAATAAAAGTAAACAAGGTGCAGCAAGATGGCCCAATCCTTTTTGTAGCAAAGTCAAGCCTGGACAAACTCTTATATGAAGGAAAGCGCTCCCGAGGACACATGGGAATTATCATCAAGCTAGTTTTCATCACGTTCATATGATTCGCGCGCGTTCGGTACTTTGATAATTTGATATATGGGTGGACCGGTGCTTGGGTACTGCCCTTACTTGGACAAGCATCCCACTTATGAGTAACCCCTATTGCAAGCATCCACAACTACAACAGAAGTATTAAGGCAAACCTAACCATAGCATGAAACATATGGATCCAAATCATCCCCTTACGAAGCAACGCATAAACTAGGGTTTAAGCTTCTGTCACTCTAGGAACCCATCATCTACTTATTACTTCCCAATGCCTCCCTCTAGGCCCAAACAATGGTGAAGTGGCATGTAGTCGACGTTCACATGACACCACTAGAGGGATGACAACATACATCTCATCAAAATATCGAACGAATACCAAATTCACATGACTACTTATAGCAAGACTTCTCCCATGTCCTTAGGAACAAACGCAACTACTCACAAAGCATATTCATGTTCAAAATCAGAGGGGTATCGATATGCATAATGGATCTGAACATATGATCTTCCACCAAGTAAATCAACTAGCATCAACTACAAGGAGTAATCAACACTACTAGCAACCCACATGTACCAATCTGAGGTTTGGATACAAAGATTGGATACATGAGATGAACTAGGGTTTGAGATGATATGGTGCTGGTGAAGATGTTGATGGAGATTGACCCCCTCCCAATGAGAGGATTGTTGGTGATGACGATGGTGATGATTTCTCCCTCCCGGAGGGAAGTTTCCCCGACAGAACAGCTCCGCTAGAGCCCTAGATTGGTTCCGCCAAGGTTCCGCCTCGTGGCGGCGGAGTTTCTTCCTCAAAGCTTGCTTATCATTTTTCCTCAGACGAAAGACCTCATATAGCAGAAGATGGGCATCGGAGGGCCACCAGGGGGCCCACGAGGCAGGGGCGCGCCCAGGGGGGTAGGGCGCACCCCCACCCTCGTGGACGGTGGGTGGCCCCCCTCTGGTACTTCTTTCGCCCAATATTTTTTATATATTCTAAAACGTGCTCACGTGAAGTTTCAGGACTTTTGGAGATGTGCAGAATAGGTCTCTGATATTTGCTCCTTTTCCAGCCCAGAATTTCAGCTGCCATCATTCCCCCTTTTCATGCAAACCTTGTAAAATAAGAGAAAATAGGCATAAGTATTGTGACATAATGTGTAATAACAGCCCATAATGCAGTAAATGTCGATATAAAAGCATGATGCAAAATGGACATATCAACTCCCCCAAACTTAGACCTCGCTTGTCCTCAAGCGAAAGCCGAAATCGAAAAATATGTCTGCATGTTTGGAGACAGAGGTGTCGATAAAAATAAAATACGGACATGAGGGCATCATGATCATTCTTAGAGTAGCAATATATATATATATATATATATATATATATATATATATCGTCATATGATCTCTTATGCTAAAGTAACAATTCAATCACAATTTCAAGTATGAATCATAAACTTCATTGAGAACCAACAAACTCTAATCTCAGTCACTGAGGCAATTGCAATTTATCGTAACATAGGAAAGATTCAATATAAGAGCTTTTCAGCAAGTCCACATACTCAACCATCTTTTAGTCTTTCACAATTGCTAACACTCACGTAATATTTATGGGTATGAAGTTTTAATCGGACACGGAGAAAGATAGGGGCTTATAGTTTTGCCTCCCAACGTTTTACCTCAAGGGTAATGTCAACAATAATAATTCTTGAAAGCACATCCAATTAGCTATATATATCGGGATCTTTCCAACACATTGTGCTTGCCAAAGGATAAAATGTAAAAAGGAAAGGTGAATATCGCCATGACTCTTTGCATGAAGTATAAGACAAGAATAAAAGATAGACCCTTCGCAGAGGGAAGCAGAGGTTATCATGCGCTTTTATGGTTGGATGCACGAAATCTTAATGCAAAAGAACGTCACTTTATATTGCCACTTGTGATATGGACCTTTATTATGCAGTCTGTCACTTTTATTTCTTCCATATCACAAGATCGTATAAAGCTTATTTTCTCCACATTAATAAGTCATACATATTTAGAGAGCAATTTTTATTGCTTGCACCGATGACAACTTACTTGATGGATCTTACTCAATCCATAGGTAGATATGGTGGACTCTCATGGCAAAAACGGGTTTAGGGATATTTGGAAGCACAAGTAGTATCTCTACTTGGTGCAAAGAAGTTGGCTAGCATGAGAGGCAAAGGCAAGCTCAACATGTTGGATGATCCATGACAATATAATTTATCTCAGATGTAAGAAAACATAACCCATTACGTTGTCTTCCTTGTCCAATGTCAACTTTTTAGCATATCATACTTTAATGAGTGTTCACAATTATAAAAGATGTCCAAGATAGTATATTTATATGTGAACATCTCTTTCTTTATTACTTCCTATTAATTGCAACGATGACCAAAACTCTGTTTGTCAACTCTCACAACTTTTATTCATCATACTCTTTATATGTGAGCTCATTACTCTCCATAAGATCCATATGATCTCTTTATTTCTTTTTATTTCTTCTCTTTTATTTTATTCCCTCAAGATCATAGCAAAATAATCAAGCCCTTGACTCAACACTAATCTTTATTATATATAGCTCACGGACTCGTTTACATAAGAAGATCATAAAGCAAAACTCACAACTAGATCATACTAAAACTTTATTCTACTAGATCAAGATATTATCAAAAGGATCGAACTAAGTAAAACGGTAAAGATAAAAGGTGTGATGGTGATACGATACCGGGGCACTCCCCCAAGATTGGCAGTTGCCAAGGGGAGTGCCCATACCCGATGCTCAGTTCTTCTTTGTTGGTGAAGAAGGTGTCGGTGATGATGGGTAGTCGCACATCGAGCGTAGGAGATCCTCCAATTTGCGGATAATGCCCTTGAGTGCGATGATATGCTCCTTCAACAAAATATTTTCACTTGTGAGATACTTATTTTGAATACGAGCTAACTCAATCATCTTGAAAGACTCAATCTCCGTTGGGGTAAAGAGATTGTGGTGAGGTGGAAGGATGTCTTCTTCTGCTACTGCCGAAACTTGACCCCCCATGGCCTTCTTGATCCCATCATCCTTGTTGATCTCTCCGGGTTCTTCTCTCTTCAGCTCTATCTTCATTAGCCAAGCATCGTTACCCTCGTTGTTGGAGGAGGAGGGAGACGACATGATGCTTGGCCTTGACAACCCTGGCAGAAAACAACTCGAAACATAGACAAGAGATATTTGCGTGATACGGAGGTCAAAACCTTCGGGAGATTATATAATGATTTTTTACCGACCAAAAGAAGTATCGTGCAAGAAAACGGAGTCTGGAGAGCACACGAGGTGCCCATGAGGCAGGGGCGCGCGCCCTCCACCCTCGTGGAAGCCCCGTGTCCTTTCCGATCTGCTTCTTATTTTCCTATTTTCTTAAATATTCCAAAACGGAGAAAAATTGCCATTAGAAATGTTTTGGAGTCGGTTTACTTACCGTACCACATACCTATTCCTTTTCGGAGTCTGAAGCGTTCCGGAAAGTGTCCCTTATGTATTCCTTCGGGGTTACGGTTTTAATAATATAAGTTTCAACATTTATGGGATTACCTGAGATATAATGTTTGATTCTTTGACCATTCACCACCTTCAGATTTGTGCCTTCGAAGTTGTTGATTTTTATGCCACCAGAACGATAGACCTCCTCGATAACATAAGGACCTTTCCATTTAGAGAGAATTTTGCCTGCAAAAAATCTTAAATGAGAGTTGTATAGCAATACATAATCACCTACATTAAACTCACGCTTTTGTATCCTTTTGTCATGCCATCTTTTAACTTTTTCTTTAAACAGCTTGGCATTTTCATAAGCCTGGGTTCTCCATTCATCAAGTGAGCTAATGTCAAATAACCTCTTCTCACCGGCAAGTTTGAAGTCATAGTTGAGCTCTTTAATGGCCCAATATGCCTTATGTTCTAATTCAAGAGGTAAGTGACATGCTTTACCATAAACCATTTTATATGGAGACATACCCGTAGGATTTTTATATGCAGTTATATAAGCCCATAATGCATCATCAAGTTTCTTGGACCAATTCTTTCTAGATCTATTAACAGTCTTTTGCAAAATTAATTTGAGCTCTCTATTGCTAAGTTCTATTTGACCACTAGATTGTGGATGATATGGAGATGCAATTCTATGATTAACATCATACTTAGCAAGCATTTTACGAAAGGCGCCATGAATAAAATGTGAACCACCATCATTCATTAAATATCTAGGGACTCCAAACCTCGGAAAAGTAACTTCTTTAAGCATCTTAATAGAGGTGTTATGATCAACACTACTAGTTGGAATAGCTTCTACCCACTTAGTAACGTAATCAACAGCAACTAAAATATGTGTATACCCATTAGAGGAAGGAAAAGGTCCCATATAATCAAAGCCCCAAACATCAAATGGTTCAATAACAAGTGAATAATTCATAGGCATTTCTTGACGTCTACTAATATTACCAATTCTTTGACATTCATCACAAGACAAGACAAACTTACGGGCATCCTTGAAGAGAGTAGGCCAATAAAAACCGGATTGCAATACCTTGTGTGCAGTTCTATCTCCAGCATGGTGTCCTCCATAAGCCTCGGAGTGACACTTGCGTAGGATCTGTTCCTGTTCATGCTCAGGTACACAACGTCTAATAACACCATCTACTCCTTCTTTATAAAGATGTGGGTCATCCCAGAAGTAATGTCTTAAATCATAGAAGAACTTTTTCTTTTGCTGGTATGTGAAACTAGGTGGTATAAATTTAGCAACAATGTAATTAGCATAATCAGCATACCATGGAGCAGTACGAGAAGCATTTATGACAGCTAATTGTTCATCAGGAAAGCTATCATCAATAGGTAGTGGGTCATCAAGAACATTCTCTAACCTAGACAAGTTGTCTGCAACGGGATTCTCAGCTCCCTTTCTATCAATAATATGCAAATCAAATTCTTGTAGCAGGAGAACCCATATAATAAGTCTAGGTTTAGCATCCTTCTTTTCCATAAGATATTTAATAGCAGCATGATCAGTGTGAATAGTTACTTTAGAATCAACAATATAAGGTCTGAACTTATCACAAGCAAATACAACTGCTAAGAATTCTTTTCAGTAGTAGCATAATTTCTCTGGGCATTGTCTAGAGTTTTACTAGCATATTGAATAACATTTAATTTTTTATCAACTCTTTGTCCTAGAACAGCACCTACAGCATAATCACTAGCATCACACATGATTTCAAAGGGTAAATTCCAATCAGGTGGCTGAACAATAGGTGCAGAAATCAAGGCTTTCTTAAGTATTTCAAATGCTTCTACACAATCATCATCAAAGACAAAAGGAATATCTTTTTGTAATAGGTTAGTCAGAGGCCGAGAAATTTTTGAGAAGTCCTTAATGAACCTCCTATAAAAACCGGCATGACCAAGGAAACTTCTTATACCTTTGATGTCCTTGGGACACGGCATCTTTTCAATAGCATCAACTTTAGCTTTGTCAACTTCAATACCTCTTTCAGAAATTTTATGCCCCAAGACAATACCTTCATTAACCATAAAGTGGCACTTCTCCCAATTCAAGACCAGGTTAGTTTCTTCACATCTCTGCAAAACTCGATCAAGGTTGCTCAAGCAATCATCAAAATAGGATCCATAAACAAAGAAATCATCCATGAAAACTTCATAGATCTTTTCACAAAATTCAGAGAATATAGCCATCATGCATCTTTGAAAGGTAGCAGGTGCATTACATAAACCAAAAGGCATACGTCTATAAGCAATGGTACCGAAAGGGCAAGTAAAAGTAGTCTTTTCTTGATCATCAGCTGACACATGTATTTGAGAGAAACTAGAGTAACCATCTAGAAAGCAAAAATGTGTATGTTTGGATAATCTTTCTAGCATTTGATCAATAAAAGTCAAGGGATAATGATCTTTTTAGTAGCTTTATTTAATTTGCGGAAATTAATTACCATCCTATAACCTGTAATAATTCTTTGTGGAATCAATTCATCTTTATCATTAGGAACGACAATAATACCTCCCTTCTTAGGGACACAATGGACAGGGCTTATCCACTAACTATCAGCAACGGGATAAATTATACCTGCTTCAAGGAGCTTTAATATTTCCTTTCTTACCACTTCTTTCATCTTAGGATTTAGCCGTCGTTGGTGATCAATAACTGGTTGGCGTCTTTCTCCAAATTTATTTTGTGTTGACATAAAGTGGGACTAATGCCTTTAAGATCATCAAGAGTATATCCAATAGCAGCACGGTGCATGGAACAGAGTTTTCAATAATCTCTCTTCTTCATGCTCTGAAAGGTTAGCACTAATAATAACAGGATATATCTTCTTTTCATCAAGGTAAGCATATTTAAGAGTATCAGGCAATGGTTTAAGCTCAAACACGGGATCACCCTTGGGTGGAGGAGGATCACCTAAAATCTCGACAGGCAAGTTGTGTTTTAAAATAGGTCATTGTTTAAAGAATACTTCATCTATTTCCCTTCTTTCATTCATAAACATATCGTTTTCATGGTCTAGCAAATATTGTTCTAAAGGATCAGTGGGAGGCACGGCAATAGAAGCAAGACCAATAATTTCATCTTTACTAGGCAATTCTTTATCATGGGGTTGTCTACGAAATTTAGCAAAATTAAACTCATGAGACATATCCCTAAACCAATAGAAACAATATCCTTATTGCAGTCTATCTTAGCATTAACAGTATTCAAGAAGGGTCTACCAAATATAATGGAACAAAAGTCATCTTGTGGGAAACCGAGAACAAGAAAATCAGCAGGATATTTAACTTTCCCACACAAGACTTCAACATCTCTAACAATCCCAATCGGTGAAATAGTATCTCTATTGGCAAGTTTAATGGTAACATCAATCTCTTCTATCTCAGCAGGTGCAATATCATGCATAATTTCTTTGTATAAGGAATGAGGTATTGCACTTGCACTAGCACCCATATCACATAAGCCATGATAACAATGATCTCCTATTTTAACAGAAATAACAGGCATGCCTACAATAGGTCTTTGTTTATTTTTAGCATCAGGTCTAGCAATTCTAGCAGCTTCGTTGCAGAAGTAAATAACATGCCCATCAATATTATCGGCCAAGAGATCTTTAACCATAGCAATTTTAGGTTCAACTTTAATTTGCTCAGGGGGTTTAGGTGTCTTAATATTACTTTTGTTAACCACGATTGAAGCTTTGGCATGATTCTTTATTCTAACAGGGAAAGGTGGTTTCTCAACATAAGCAGCAAGAACAACAGGATCATCATAAGTGATAGTCTTTTCTTCAACTTTAATAGGTGCAACTGCTTTTACTTCAATGGGAGGGTTATATTTAAACCACTTCTCCTTAGGGAGATCAACATGAGTAGCAAATGATTCACAACAAGAAGCTACTATCTCAGATTCAAGTCCATATTTAGTGCTAAATACACGGAAAGCATCGGTATCCATAAAAGATTTAACACAATCAAACTTAGGTGTTATACCTAACTCCTTACCTTCGTCGAGGTCCCAGTCTTCAGAGTTGCGTTTAATTCTTTCCAATAAATCCCATTTGAATTCAATAGTCTTCATCATAAAAGATCCAGTATCATAAAAGATCCAGTACAAGTAGTATCGAGCATGGAGCGATTACTGAGAGAAAGCCGAGCATAAAAATTTTGAATAATCATTTCTCTTGAGAGCTCATGATTGGGGCCTAAATATAACCTTGAATTAAGCCTCCCCCAAGCTTGAGCGATTCTTTCTCCTTCGCGAGGCCAAAAATTATATATATAATTACGATCACGATGAACAAGATGCATAGGATAAAACTTCTGATGAAATTCCAATTTCAATCGCTTATAGTCCCATGATCCCATATCATCACATAGCCTATACCATCTCAATGCCTCTTCCTTCAAAGATAAAGGGAAGACCTTCTTCTTGATAACATCCTCAGGCATACCTGCAAGCTTAAATAATACACAAACTTCATCCACATAGATTAAGTGTAAATCGGGATGCAATGTTCCATCTCCTGCAAAAGGATTAGCTAGCAGTTTCTATATCATACCCGAAGGAATTTCAAAGTAAACATTTTCAGTAGGTTCAGTAGCAACTCTTTGCTCTACTGGTCGGGGTGAAGATACCCCGAACAAGCCCCTCAAAGGATTATGTTCCATAGTAACAAGTGACAGTAAATTTCAGCACACTGTATAAATTTTTCCTTAGCAAATTCCACCTACCAAAGGCGCTTCACTCCCCAGCAACGGCGGCAGAAAAGAGTCTTGATGACCCACGAGTGTAGGGGATCTATCATAGCCTTTTCGATAAGTAAGAGTGTCGAACCCAACGAGGAGCAGAAGGAAATGATAAGCAGTTTTCAGTAAGGTATTCTCTGCAAGCACTGAAATTGTTGGTAACAGATAGTTTTGTGATAAGGTAATTTGTAACGAGTAGCAAGCAATAAAAGTAAATAAGGTGCAGCAAGATGGCCCAATCCTTTTTGTAGCAAAGGACAAGCCTGGACAAACTCTTATATGAAGGAAAGCGCTCCCGATGACACATGGGAATTATCTTCAAGCTAGTTTTCATCACATTCATATGATTCACGTTCGGTACTTTGATAATTTGATATGTGGGTGGACCGGTGCTTGGATACTGCCCTTACTTGGACAAGCATCCCACTTATGATTAACCCCTATTGCAAGCATCCGCAACTACAACAGAAGTATTAAGGTAAACCTAACCATAGCATGAAACATATGGATCCAAATCAGCCCCTTACGAAGCAATGCATAAACTAAGGTTTAAGCTTCTGTCACTCTAGCAACCCATCATCTACTTATTACTTACCAATGCCTCCCTCTAGGCCCAAACAATGGTGAAGTGTCATGTAGTCGACGTTCACATGACACCCCTAGAGGGATGACAACATACATCTCATCAAAATATCGAACGAATACCAAATTCACATGACTACTTATAGCAAGACTTCTCCCATGTCCTCAGGAACAAACGTAACTACTCACAAAGCATATTCATGTTCATAATCAAAGGGGTATTAATATGCATAATGGATCTGAACATATGATCTTCCACTAAGTAAACCAACTAGCATCAACTAGCAACCAACAGGTACCAATCTGAGGTTTGGATACAAAGTTTGGATACAAGAGATGAACTAGGGTTTGAGATGAGATGGTGCTGGTGAAGATGTTTATGGAGATTGACCCCCTCCCGATGAGAGGATCGTTAGTGATGACGATGGTGATGATTTCCCCCTCCCGGAGGGAAGTTTCCCAGGCATAACAGCTCCGTCGGAGCCCTAAATTGGTTCCGCCAAGGCTCCGCCTCGTGGCGGCGAAGTTTCTTTCCCAAAGCTTGCTTATCATTTTTCCTCGGATGAAAGACCTCATATAGAAGAAGATGGGCATCGGAGGGCCACCAGGGGGCCCATGAGGCAGGGGCACGCCCAGGGGGTAGGGCGCGCCCCCCACCTTCGTGGACGATGGGTGGCCCCCCTCTGGTACTTCTTTCACCCAATATTTTTTATATATTCTGAAACATGCTCCCGTGAAGTTTCAGGACTTTTGGAGATGTGCAGAATAGGTCTCTAATATTTGCTTCTTTTTCAGCCCAGAATTCCAGCTGCCGGCATTCCCCCTCTTCATGCAAACCTTGTAAAATAAGAGAGAATAGGCATAAGTATTGTGACATAATGTGTAATAACAGCCCATAATGCAGTAAATATCGATATAAAAGCATGATGCAAAATGGACATATCAACAAACCAGCGTCGGATGAAAGCAACACCGCGGCCGGCGGCGGAATACGCAGACGAACAAGCAGAACATACCCTCACGTGGTTTGTAGGAGCAACCTAACAACAGCAGTAGGAAAGCTAGCTGCAGGCGCAAGAGACAAACACGCACACGAGATCAGGGCCCTCGCGTGAACGTGGCTCGTAGCACCCGTACTAGCCACCCAACAAAGTCAATGGAGGCAACCAACCAATGGGAGATCCTTGTCCACTGCCTAATCCTGTAGAAGACGAGGCACCGCGATCTGCTAGCGGCGGAACAACGGCGGCCGGCGGCAGAATCCGACTGGAGATCACGACAGACGGCGGCCGACGGCGGGATCCGACTGGAGGACAACAGATCGGTGCGACCAGAAGGAGATGAGCTAGCATAAAAGCTAGCAGCAGCCAGACATGAGCAGATCACGTCGGCGAGGAGAAAGGAGCGAGGAAAAATACGAGATCGATACGAAACCGATCGATATGAGCACGAGTTGCGGTGTGTGAGAAAAAAAATAACCTAGACTCTAATACCATGTTAGGAAAGCAACTTATCTTTGTTGAAAGCCCGAGGGGAAAGCGACGAAGTAGCGGACGAGCTCGTCTGCTCCCGCTAAGCTTACCAATAGAACTAGGACGCGTTGCACCCTGTCTTGAATGCGATCTTTGAGGGGAGGGGCCGGGTATGTAGCATGGAACAGTTGTATACGGTGACTCCGCTGTTTGATACGATGATGATGCTCTGACGGAAAACCATACGCTGTCCCGACGGTACAGTTAAAATCTTAGATTTAAATATTTAGCACAGGGCGAGAGGGAGGGCATGTGCCCCCTTTACTACATTTTTTGTAGGGAAGGCCCCTTTATTACTACAAATATGAATTTGAAATATCGTAAGAAAGGTCCGTATATGGGCATGTGCAATCACCCTATGCGTTCGGTTTATTCGGTATGGTTTGGTTTATACGATTTTTCGGTTTGTACGGTATTAATACTTCGGTAAATACGGTATGAAATTAAAATACGATTTGGTTTTGGTATATACCAAATTATTTCGGCATGATTTCGGTATATACCATAAAAACCAAAGTTGACGCGAATTTAAAAATGACGTAATAATAATTTACAAATTTATTACTCAAAACACATACTATTTTACACAAATAGTATATAACTAAATATATAAGTATAGATGCATGCATTGATTCATGTGTTGATGGTTAATGGACGTGCTTAGCATTTTAAAAAGACAAAAATGACTATGTTACAAGAGAAATTTACGTGCTTAGTAGTGAATTTGACTCCTGTACAAGAAAATGACAACTTGTATGGTTGTTCATCTCAAGAAATATAATTTTATTTTTTATTTGATTTATTCGGTTAACTGTTCGGTTTTTCGATATACCATAAAAATCAAAGTTCAAATCGGTATGAAAAGTTCATACCATATGGAAACCATAAACCATAAAAACCATGAAATTGGTTCGGTTCGGTTGATTTTTGGTATGGTTTTTCGATTCGGTTTTCAAATGAACAGAGTGGGGTGCAACCTGTGTAATGGCACCGGAAAAAAAAAACTATGAAACAGGGCCTCATAGACTCCCGCCTACAAACCAATCGAGCTTCAGAGTTGTTGCAGTTTCACTAAGATCATATTTTTTATGTAGTGGACCCATATTTGGAAACTCTTTTTTGGTGGGTAGTATTCGAAAACTCTCTTTACTCGGAATAACAAGATAAAATCACTCAAGTTATGAGGATACGTTAGAGCAGAAAATAGATTGATGGTGTATCCGCATACTCGCTGGTTTGAAAACAAAAATACTTTTCTTTTCTACCCATGAGACTAAACTTTGATTCTGCATCAGGGCCCGAATTTCCGAGATACCGTGAGATATACCATGCTAAACTTGTTTTGTCTGTCTTGTGTAATACATATTTAGCACCACGTGACACATCTGGTAAGCAATCCAAACTAATTGCCATATTTGGCTCCACGTTATGATTCCATATTTAGCTTCATGTATCCTTGGGGCTTTACCCAGTCTGCTCGTTCTGCATCTGGTGGGAGACAGAGAGGCAAACGGAAAGCTCAAATTATTCTTGAAGATTTTTATTTATTCCAGATGTTTTCAGCCAGTAGATCTGATGTTTGGGACAGGGTCCATGCCAAAGCTAGAAAAACTAAAGCTTAATTATATTCGCATAGTTGAAGCCAACTCTTTGGGCTTTGGAATTGAAAACCTCCCTTGCCTCAATAGTGTCAAATGCATTGGTATTGAGGATGATGATGGCATTGTTGAAGCCGTGAAGACTGCCATGGAGAGAGGAGCCAGCACACATCCCAACCGCCCTGGTCTACTCTTTGAGATATGTTGAGTAAACAAGGCAATAACCGGGGAGTTGATGCATGTTTCTGAAGTTTAACAGTGTTAGCTCGATTCATCTCCATTTTATGATACACTAGAACATTGTATTCTCTCCGTTGGATAAGGTATTACTACTGTAGAAGGGTGGGTTGCTTCTGCTCCTTGTCCGGATGGCTGATTCTGAAGTTCAATACTAGTGTCTAGCACGATTCATTTCTCTTTTATGATACACCGGTTCACTGTATTCTCTCCGTCGCATAATGTACTATGGATAATGATTCAAAATTGTAGAATTGGTTAAGACTGCTACTGTACTGCATTTGTCTGTAATAATCAGTCGTCCGTGTCGATGGTTTGATATTATCGGGTGACCATTTCTAGCCATCATTCTCTTGTTGTGATGCTCTTTGCCAAGTCGTCATTCTGTAGCTCTAGTGGTAATACATTTTACATTTGCTCTTTTATCCACCTTTAGTCGCCATGCTCTTTGTTGGACTAAACACTTGATAAGCTCTGCTTCTTCTCATTAGTTCTCTCGATAATTTGGACGCTGTTATATATCGCCTGATTATGGTTGTTTACATCTTAGTATACGCCTGCCACCTGGTATGTATTACTGTCAATTAAACTCTTGACTTTACACTTCATCTGTTAATCATTTGCAGTGGCAACATACCAGATCAGTACTGGCCGATTGGGCACTTGAGTGACCAGATTAATTCCTGCAGTCTTTCTGAATGGGTAAAAACTGCCTTCGGTTAGAGATTAGTACACATGTGAGGTGTTGACAGTTGCATTCTTGGTTAGTAATTTCTGAAGTCATATGTGTGCACATGTTATAGGTTCCTGAACATTTTCTCAACGATTTGGATGCTGTTATATCTGATCGCAGTCTTTCAGGGTTCAATATACGACTGATATAGTATATATTGCTGTTAAAGTTTGATGTTAACAATCATCAATTGATTTGCAGTAGCAGATGAGCATGCTGGCTACTCTTCAGTTTCTGCTTGGGTAGCAGGCTGTAATGGATGTGTTTTGAGTTTCTGCTTGTTTCTACTAGGACAAGCACTGCCATTGCGAGAAAGCTAAGGAACAGCTGTGTAGGCTCAGACCCTTGGGAGTTTCTCTCGCTCTCCGTGTTTCTGTGGACACACACACACAGTGATGGCCGCTTCAGAGTTTTGAGAGAAGAAACTGAAAACAGAGGAGACACTAGTACAACGAATGCATGAACATTTACACAAGATTCAGTGGCCACACAAGTCTCCAAGATCGCTTCCTGAGCTCTGTGACTGTGAGTGCGTCGCAGATGCTTCGTTAGCAGACGTTGGGACACACAGCCACGCTCTCTTGTTGGATGGGCTCAAGAGATGCTGCTACTGCATGGCGGTGTTGGACATGCATAACCGGGGCTTCTGTTGTTTGCATCAGTATATGTCTTGTGGGTAAACAAGCCAAAAATCAGGAACATCGACAACAAGAAGCCAAATATCGCAATTAGTTTGTCTTGTGTAATCCATATTTAGCTTCCAAATGACTATATCCTGCCATAAGAAGACCAATAGGAGCTATACTTGAAATGGCAATCCATAAAAAAACACCAATGCTAAGATCGGCTAAAACAAAATGATATCCCAAAGGGATAACTAAAAAACTTAATAAAACTGATATGACTGCTAGAGGGTCCAATGCTAAATAAAAAAATATCTCCTCGGGATGGCAGAATATCTTCTTTAAAAAGTAGCTTAGTCCCATCTGCTATAGCTTGAAGCAGGGCCAGGGGGGCCAGCACCAGCATATTCAGGACCAATACGTTGTTGTATCAACGCAGATATTTCTCTTTCTAACCACACAATTACAAGTACCTCTATGCTATTCCCAAAAGGAGGGTCAAAGTGGGTAGAATCGATATCAGTCCATAGACAAGAAGCCAGAAGTGGTTTGCGCTAGCTTAACTCTATGTGAGATTTATTTCATCTTTTTGAAGGGCAACTCTATGTGAGATATATAAACCATCAAAGGAAAAGGAATATGTGAGAAAAGGCAGGCCTTATACAGGTCTTGTACTTAGGCTAGACCCAAGTGGGGTGGGCTTGTTTCCGACGGAGGCAACCGACATTTGTAGAACATTATTTCTATCGTACCTTCTTTGTCTAAAATAAAAATCTGCCACATTTCCAGTTACATATTTGCGTACCCAAAAATAAATACATACTTGTGTATTTGTGCCCCTCAAAAAACAATATTGTGTGTTTGTGGCTACAGCAGCACAAAACTGGTTAGACGTATAATAATCATGTCCTTTTCTGTTCTTGCAGTTCTTTTACCACAACAGAGCAATCTCTTCAGCTAAACAAGCACCCTATTTTTTCAAACATATCCACGGAACTCGGTAATTTTTCCCATAAAAGTTCGGTTTACAGGAGAGTAAAACTGAAAGGCACCAACATATACATACTTTGTACTCCATCCGAGGCCTCGTTTACTTTTCCACCAAGGCAGGGCGTGTGCTCCAGGTAGGCTCATCCTGCCATGGACAACGCTATGCACAGCTCCATCGCCTCCGTCCCAGCGTCCAGCGGCTCATCCAAGGTAATTCATTCAAGGTCTTGGGGCTGGGTTTTCTGCCATGGCACACATGCTCTGTGAGAATACTACTCTGTTCTAGGTCCACAAATGTCAGCTGCGCTAATGATAGAAGGGCTCAGGTTAAGAGGCCGGCAGAGTATTCGACATTACCTCTGTCTGGAATCCTCCTGATATGGATATGGATATGGATCATCACAGCAGAAGACAGCGTCTGAATTCCTGAAAGACAACAGCGACATCCAGATATCGATATCAGCGATCAAGGAAATACAAGTAGGCAGCAACACATGCTTGGATAAACTCATGGAAGGAAGGTGACAGCACTTGCAGAGTAATTCGAAATTGGAGGGTGGGCTTTGTACTCAATATTACATAACAGGGATGTGTCATGTGTGTACCTTGATGATTCGGCATCTCCATCGGAGGGGGCAGAAAAATAGGCCAGCAAAGTGAAGCCATCTCTTGTTGCTCCATGCCCGTGCTACAGGCAGCCAGGAAGCAGCGGCACAAGTTTGATGTGATGGCGCTGGAACCAGCAAAATATATTGTCCTGCAGAGGCATTGCCAGAGTAGGAGTCAAGTTATGCAGGAAAGAATGGTAGATAATTAAAAGCATTAATTAGATAGATATATATATATACACACACACACACACAAAAGGCACATGGAAAAATAGATATCGCATGGATATGGACAAAAAAGACAGGTATGACATGGCAGTAACTGAAGCATGGAAATACACAAAAACATAACAATAGAAAGAAAAGAAAAGAAAAAACATATCTGAACATGATACCCACTCTGCCATGACGTGAAAATACAGAGAAAAATCAAAGCTGCAACAACACAAAAAGATAGGCCAACGAGGTAAAGCCATCTATCTCAACTCGACACCCCAGCTACGGCCAGGGAGCAAGCAGCACAGGTTTCATGCAATGACACCGAGACCAGAGATAATTAAAAGCATTAATTGCATGTACAAAAAGGCAAGTATGACATTGAAATAAGTGACACGTGTAAATATACAAAAGGCAGGTATGACATGGAAGTAACTGAAGCATGGAAATAGGCAAAAACATAATAATGGGACGGAAAAAGACATATCTGAGCATGATACCAACTCTGCCATGGCGTGAGAATACAGAGAAAACTCGAAGCTGCGAAACAACACTAAAAGGATAGACCAACAAGGTGAAGCCATCTCTTAACTCGACACCCCTGCTACAGCCAGGGAGCGGCACAGGTTTCGTCCGATAACACCGAGACCAGAGGTCGCCGGTTCCAAAGTATTATCCTGCAGGGGTATTGTCAATGAGGCTATTGCACGAAAGAATGATCCATGAGTAAGCATTACATAGACAAAAACATGAACAAGTCATGCAGGAAAGAAAATGATTGATAACATGGAAAACAAAGACATGCTGATTACCACACCAAACATCTGGAGGAGAAAATAAGACAATAGCACAAAGTAAAAAACATGCTGCTGCACTCTCTCTAGGAAAGAAATGACAACAATGGGAAAGGCAACCATATTCGAACATGATGCCACTCTCACATGGCGTAGAAACACAGGCACAACTTACAAGTACCAGCTGGGAAACACAACATACATACATAGGGCAGAAAGAAACAAAATCCTCCCGGAAAAAGCGCAATGGAAAAAAGGCAAAAGCATAATAATGGCAAAATAAAAACATATATGACAGTAAAAATAAAGACAAAACTCAGCAAGAACCAGATGGGAAACAACACAACATTAGGGAGGAAAAAACAAAATCCTTTTGGAGGAAAATCATAACTTCTTTTGGCACCTTCTGGCACTTAGCAGTCATAAATGGTGACCAGTATAAGCAGCTGGGGGATATACAGAGGGCTGCAGCAACCTGCAGATGCCAACCATCTCCGCCAAACCGCGACGACTTTTAACACGACCGACTATGAGTTAGGTGATTGCTAGGAACAGGATACGGAGCTATGGTCTGTACAACAAACGGAAAAAAGATGGGGTCTAGTCTGGTGTCAGTTTTCTCTGAACAAACAACAACATGGGTTCTGCTACGCTGACCTAAAACTACTGTCCAGGGATACATTCGAGCCACCCTTGCATGTTGAGACCATGCGGAATGCTTGAATTCATCCCAGATCTTCATATGCCACTTCGGTACAAGCCATAGAGTTCAACTCATCACACAAGTTCACTGCATGCGCAGCCATGTTTGTCTGAGTGCACAGAGGTCTAGGAAGCCATTGCAACGATGATGATGATGATGGAGGTGATATCAACTTCAATACAAGGATGAATGTGTCAATCTGGTTCATGGTTCGGTTTTGCCCCCAAGGCTTGTGAAACCATGTCTGCTTCTTTTAGGTCCCATGGAGCCAATGCCTGATGAGCGACAGCATAGTCTGCAAGGTGAAATTTGCTTCTCCACATGTAACAGCTTCCTAGATATGTACATGCTATGATTTGGGGGCTGGAGCCACATGCCAATGCCTCTCGACCAACTTATCCACAAATGTTTGAATCTGCATTATTTGCAACACACCAAGGGTTAAAACTTATAAAGAAGCAACAGCAAGTTTTCTGCATTTAAAATAAACAAATATATTATACAGAAAATACTCCTTATCTGCCATTTAATTTGATTGATAGAAAACCCTGAAAAATCAGTAAGGTAGAGTCTGAAAAAACTTGCTACGGATTAATCTTGCACGCACCTTAGTTTTCCTTCTAAAATCAAGAAATTCATTGGCAGTCATCAGCTTCTCTCCCTCAGTGCATGCATCAATTATCTGTTGAGACCAGAGCAAGCATACAGCAGTCAGTACTATTACTTACACTACATGACCTAATGCACTATGCAGTAAATCGGAACAAGCAGAAAAAGGCTAATGGAAATAAGGCTAACAAAATAGAGCAACACAGATGGTATTACAAGGAAAACAAACATTCTAATGTATATATCTAGTTATCTACAGTTCAACACCCCTGACATTATTATAACCAAAAACATGAGGTAATTATTCAAGTTGATATTTCAAATACTATACCAGTTCAGAAAGGGTGTGTAAGATACCTTTGTGACAGCTTTCCGCATCATTGTCTTGTATGCCTCCCTGTCGATCTTTTTACTTTTGTACAGTGGCATCAGTAGTGTGCTAATGAAAGCTATCAGCCCCTGTTTTATATGTTCTACACCTCGGGATTGTCCTTCTGATGCAGGTTTGCTTTCCGCAACCTGCGAGGCAGAACTTTTGCATGTCTGCTTTTGGCTACCTGAACCTTCCTCCATGGGTATGCGTATCCGACTGTAGAATTCTTTATCTGCTTCCATTGCTTGTGCTTGCCACCTCTCAATGGCTATGGGATGTTTGACACCATCAATGGAGACTGCATCAGTATCAACCCATGCCCTAGTAAAACGACTGTCTACAGCTCCACTCTCTGCAGAATTGTCCTTAATATTAATTAGGCAGGCTTTCTCGTTTGAATAGCTCCTCTGGGTACAGTTATCAACAGTCATTTTCGAGCTGTCAACATCAGGACAATTGGCGTGCTCAGCTGATGAGTTCTTAGTTTTGCCATTCCTGGAATCAATCTCCGATATGCATTCAAGTCTCCCATGCTTGTCACTTGTCATTTTCTTTCTTGTATCAGATTCGTCCAAATGATGATCACGCCTTGCAAAATCTCCAAATGATGGTATCTTTGGGAGCTCCCGAGGCTTACTTATCACTGCCTCTGCGGATGCATATGCCTGCAAAGAAATGAAAAGTCTAAAAAATATGTACAGCAGCAACCAACAAGCCAATAAGATATACGACGGTATTCCATTTATATTTGTATTCATGCAGTTTTAAATGTACATTTCATTATATTGGACAGAAAAAGGTTTCCTTATCCTGGATCCACCATCAGAAAGTAGAAGTTCTGTATATGGCACTCTGAATTCTGTTTCAAACTACAACTGCTGAATACCTCATATTTTTATAATGACCAACATACGTATCTCCATCAATTACACTTGTATGATTTTATTTATAAGTTCAACATTCAGAAACTGAATAAGAAAGTGTTACTGACGAACCTGTGCAGCTGCTATGGCAGCAACTCGAGCAGCCTCCGCAGCAGCAAATACAGCAGCTTCTTCCTCAGACATAACCATGCCTTGATCAGCCTTGGGTTCCAGATCATGGTGTTGCTTCTGGGAACGAAGTGAGCAGCCATCAGATTTTGTAGCCATTATACTAGATAATTTCACAATCTTGTCAGGCTTCTTGCCAGTTCTGTGAGGTGAATGGCTCCCAGCAGATCTTACACGCTGTGCACCTGCTTCATTTGGCACATGCGAAGTGCGCATTCCTGAATGTAGATCCTTACTCCTAGTCTTGCTCGATTCAACTGATGGCAATCGGCGCAGCATTTTGAGAGCACCGTTGCTAGCCTTTTCTTTACGGAAAACTTCTATCCACATACTGACCAACTGGCGAGCTATGGCACGAATATCTCGACTAGTATGCACACAGACCTTTTCCTTTACAGTCCTCCCAATTCCTGTACAAAGTTCAGATTGAAGAGAATGAGGCATGTGCTCTATACTGACATTGCATAAATAAGCTCTATTCTCATTGGTGCCAACATTTGCTTCCTATTTTTCTTTTTAATAAGCTCTATTCTCATTGCCTAAACAGAAGCTATTGAGTAAAGTAACAAATCCCCCTCATCAAAACAGCCTAGCATCGGAGCAACGAGAAAGGGACCACACAGAGGAACAGGAATTATCTAACAAATAGTAAAGGGATTGGAGTGATGCATACCAGACAAGCGAACAGCTACCAGATCGGTCGAAACAAGCAAAAGCAAGCGTACACAATGCCGCAACAGTTGAGTTGCATTTTTTCCCAGTGAATCCTGCCAGAAATTAAATGCACGAGCCAAAGAGTTGAATGTAAGAGAAGCTATGTTTATCCTGCTGTAAATAATAAGTTTACTAGAGAATCAACTTACAAGTATCCAAGAGTTCAGTTTAGTTAGCCCTTCTTTAGACCCAGCGAATGATTTAAGAGCATCTGGAGGGAGTTTCAGTAGCTCCTTGGCCAAATGTAGGCGCCCTGGTGTAGTGTTCGCACTGAAAAACATTTCTTGCAGTACAGATTCCTTGCTAGCTACTGCATATGATGCATCAGATGAGTTTTTGCATAGAGCAGTTGACAGTTCACGTGCTTCAAGTCTATTTGACATGTCTCTGACTTCATTTCTTTCACTATCTGACTGCACCTGGTATGTTTGTAGAGCTTCCACCTCAGCCACATAATCCTTACCACTGTGTACCAAGTCAATAATCCGAACTGCTTCTCGAAGACCACTTAAAATTGCACCACCAACAGTATCTGGATGCTCTTTGCATGTTGCTTCCCCAGCAAAAAATAAACAGTTTGCAACTGGCCGTCCTATGATGTCATAATCTTGACCTGATGCTCCTACTGCAACATAAGAGTAAGCACCTCTACTAAAAGGATCAAGGCCCCAATTTGTGACAACTGATGCCACTGGATCTGGTACAGCAGCATCCGTAAAGAGCTTACGGAGAACCACCATAGCATGGCTAACATGAGCATCAGAACTGATACTCTGTCCATCTATAGCAGCCTTCCCAACAAGTAGAGCTATTATAACTGGTGCGCCGACTGTCTTTTTGAGATTCCAAAACATAAAGCATTGTCCCCTTAAATCTGTTTGTTCCGCAGTTGCACCAAAATAATCCACATTTTCATCCCAAAAGACCTCAGGAAACTCCAATACTATTTTATTTAGAACACCAAATCCAAGCCTGTCAATGGAAGATGTTTTCCAGTCCGGCAAGGAAGGAGAAAATTTGATTGCATGTGCTTTCAAGCACCCAAGAGGAACAGTGATCAACACAGCATCTCCCACAAATTCAGCTCCATTCGAAGTGGAAACTTTAACAGTTTTCCCATTGATGCCACTAGCATCTGACTCCTCAGGCCTGTACATTACTTCAGTTACAACATGATTTAACTGAACATCAAGTCCTTCTGCAAGGCTCTCAAGAACAGCGCCATAACCACCTTTAATCATGCAATGAGGTCCTCCGAACCCTCCATACACATCATCTTGGTTCCAGTACGGAAGAGAGACAGATTTGAGCATTGCAGCACAACCGTACTCTAAATGTGCAAAGTGCCAGTTCATAACTCTTCTTTCAAGAGGGCTGAGAACATCTATCTCACCATCCTCCCCACAATGAGCTATCTCCTTTTCTGTTGAAGCACTTTTGGAAATGTCTACACCTCCTCTATTGGACATACTTATTAACTGACCATCATGTCCCACAGAAGAAACAACATGGGATGCACGTTTCTTCCTAAGAGTATATTCCAACCCATCCTCAAGGGATAAACCCAGTGCACTTTCACCATTTTGTTCAAAAAGTTGTTCCATTTCATCAAGAAGGCCGTTGTATTCAGATTCCAACTCATCATCCAATTCATCGGGAACCTTGTTGCCAGTTACTACATCATAGAGAGGGCAAGCACTTTTCAGTACAGTCAGTTCAAGACCAAGCTGAGAACAAATCAAAGAGGATGGATCAGCCCTTCGTTCAGTTGCTATATCAGCCTCCACACCTGTAATAATGCTAGCACCCAAATCCACAGGAACTGAAAGCGATGTACGGTCTGTATAAACACGACCACCAATCCTATCACGTGCTTCAAGAACAGTGACAGCAAAACCTTGACGCTGCAAATGGCGTGCTGCAGTTAAACCGGCCGGACCAGCTCCCACAATGATTATCTTTTTGCAGCGCCCTCCAGATTCAACTTTATGATTTACCTCACAGTTGTTTCCAGGATGTTCGATAACAGCTGCTTCTGGTTTATCGAGACTGGGGCCTTCAGTGTTTCCAACTGAAGTAATATTGATCGGTGGTAGAAATGCATCTCCACCTTCAGTTGATACATCTAGATTCTTTTCTTCAGATGCCTGTTCTTTGGACTGTAAGTGAGGTATCAACTCTTGGGCATCGCAATGAGCGTCAGGGACATTATTTTCCTTCGATTCTTCTGTCAAAGGTCCCAAAGCACCATAATCATCATCTTTATTCTGGAGAGATACAGCAACAACGTCACCTTCAACCCTGACTTGCTCCATTTTAGGTAATTCATTTAACTTGGCTACTTCCACAACCTCGGAACAAGGAATTCCATGACCCTTTGTCGCCTTGGCTGATGCGATTCCAGCATTTATGTAACCCTATGAATTAATGAAATCAAGTGTTAGCATTTAGATGATTTTGGAATCTACCATATACCACATATAATAGCTAAAAACAACAATCTGGAACAAGGAAAAAAGATTAGTAGTAAACCGAGATCTAGAAACTGGTAAAAGGAACGAATAAAAGGTTCACATATTTCGACAGCTTATCCAGCAAGTCTTCAAGAAGGTACCATAAATGCAGCTAATGCCCAGCAATAGCTCACTACTGTAGTGAATCAAAATTAAGCATATCTATGTAAGTAATAACACAGATGTCACGAAGCAGGCAATGCAACTTACATTCTGATCTAAGAAACAGTACACGTCACGTATAAGTGTTTGACGTGGTGAATCATCTTCCATGGGAGCATTAGAAAGACCACAATCGGCAAGATCCAATAGATGTTTAACATCCTTGTTCCAGCAACTTAGGATCATGTTCCTGAAGTGAATACAGAAATCGTCAGTAACATGATGCAGGGTAAATCGCATAAAGCATGGTGAAGTCAATTTATTGTCATGAAAAGAAGCTAGGGCATGTAGCAAACATTAGAGGACAAAAAAAATCAAAAGTACCTGCACTCCAGGTAGTCCTTAAGGCCACCCTTCCGCTTCAGGACATCCTTGAATTTTATCTTTTCCATTGGAGAAACAGCCTCCGCCATTAGGCCAGCACTTACAGCAGCAACACCTTGATTCTCAAGAACTTCCAGCGCTTTAATTTTATCTTTTGGTTTGACAGATTGATCTGCAAAACCTGCTGAGGGGTTTGAGAACAGCCCCTGCTCATGCATCAGAGTTTCCCAATCATCATCTCCCTCATATGCCATGTCACCATGTTTACGTTTCCTAGTATTCCGTGTTAGGCGTTTCACCTTTGATGCATTCTCCATGTCCTCAAAATTGGATGGCGCTGCCACGTCAATGATATTGATTTCTTTTGCAGATGCTGCCATGTTATGAGAGGCACGTGAATCCTTGGCGGCACGGGACCCATGAACCCCATAAGCAGCTGGCTGATCTAAGCTTTCTTCTGTTGGCACAGCTGCATTTGGTTTGATATTGCCATATTTAACGTCGCCTGTACTACCTGCTTTATTGTCCAGCGAGGAATTAGACTGCACAGCGGTAGACCTTGCCAAGAGAAATTTATTTTTGCGCCGCCGCTGCTTCGACGACGCATCACTTTCTGCTATCTCAACTGGTTTAGCATCAGCACTAACCGAAGGCAACTCCTTCCTTCTAACAGGTTTCTTGGGGGCTTCTTTTGGTTTTCGACCAGGTTTCCTTTTGATGGTTGGTGCAGGTGGCTTATCTTGAGAAAAACCTGCATCGGCATTTATATCCTCTGCCAAGGTTTTGGAGCATGTCTGTGCATCAGAAACACCATCAGCGGATGCATTTGCTGCACTGTGAGATGCTTTTTCAGCAGGTTCTCCTCCTGAACAAGGATTTAAGGCAATGCAGTTATCAGCCCTTGCTGGAACTTCGACACAATGACTTGCCCCATCAGAAGAGTTTCTAGATCCACCCTCCACAACTCTGCTGGTTTCCACGTCTTGCAGAAGCGTCTCTCCCAGTGATAAACCATCATCTGCAGCCTCTTCTTTATCCACAGCCTCTTCTTTCTCATCGGGCTTCCTTTCCAAATCAGGGGGAGGCTCAGGGGCCGCCAATTCTCCAACGGGCACTTCTTCAACGGCTCGACGGGCGGCAGCCCTAGAACGCCTATCAGAATAAGCAGCCTTTGGCTTCGCCCTTGACCTCCTCCTGGGAGACCCATCGCCTGCCATTGCGTTGTCGTAATTCTCAGCGGCGAGGGCGGCCCTCATCTCCTCCATCTCCGCCTTGGTGCGCCGCCTCCGCCTCTTCTTGGTGCCCTTGGCAGTCTCATCCGAAGCCAGGCCACCAGATCCGCCATTGAGAGCCTCCTCTGCCTGCGAATCGGCAGCCTCCACGCCCTCTGCCTCCTCATCCTTCGAGGCCTGCTGCCGAGTCTTGCGGCCAGGCTTCCTGAAGAGCACCGACAGGGAGTCCCCCAACCCTAAATCACCGCCGGGACCTTTCAAGCCATCCCCCAACCCTAGATCACCACCGGGGGCTTTCAAGCCGTCCTCCCCAGGAACCACATTCGCGACGGCCTCCAGGTCGCCGCCCTCGTCGGCGACGCCCTCGCCCATGTCCTCGACATCGCCGCCGCCCGGCAGATCTTCCGGCCCGGCGGCGACGGCGACGGCCTCGCCGCCGTCGGGATCCGCAGGGGCGTCGACGGCGTCATCCTCGTCCTTGCCCTTCTTCAGCCGCTTCAGCTTCTTCCGTATGTTGGCCAGGGTGTCGTCCATCGGCCCTGATGCCACGCCCGCCCGCCGCGCCGGCTAGGGTTTGGGCCTCCAGGGCACGGGGCAGGGGACGGGCTCGCGAGGCGCGCCTGTGCCGACGGGGCACGGCGACCGGGGAAGGGGCGGCGGGCGGCGGTGGGGTGGGGTGGGAGGGGAGGGGAGCGGAGGCCGGTCGCCGCGCCGGAGGCCGCCGGCGGAGATGGGCTGGCTGGCGGTGTGGGTTTTGTGGCACGTTTGGTCGGTCGCCGCAGTACTATGTTGGCAGCAGTAAAGGGGGGGAATATTTTAGGGGTCTAGAAAATGGGTTTGCTGAAATACCAACGGCGCAGGGTGGAACCCTTCCCTGATCTGCGAATCCGGGCCGTCGAGACCCCCGCCGACGGCCCGGATTAGACGTGTGGTTGATGCCCGGTGCGGCCTCTAGTGGCGGAGAGGGACGTGTTTCGCTGCCGTCGTGCCTCCTCTCTCGCGTCGGAGGCGGGAGAAACGGTTTGCTGGGTAATCGTCGGACGACTAGGGTCTGCGAAGGGTGTTTCGCGCCAAAACTACAAACTAGTCGGTTTGTTGTGTCGTAAAGATACTGTTAAAGCCCGTTAATAAATAGGGATTATATGTGACTAGGCGGTAACGAAAAGGTAGGCCGAAGGTTACAACCATGAACGGACGTCCTCGATTTAAGACGGTACCCGACAAATCCTATTAACACCCAAGTTTTCATATGGGCCCTACCTGACAGACCCTAGAAACACGCCAAGTTTTCATATGGGCCCAGCGCTACATCGGCATGCTTGCTTTCTTCATGGCACAGTCGGATGTCAAAGCTTACTTTGCATACATGTATGAACAATTCGCAATACTACCACAGAGAAATCCAGAAGTCTCCATGTCTCATCTATATTCCGTCATACCCTTTCTTATTCTTCAATATAAAGCTTTGAGATTCACACTCGTTTCAAGGGATTTAGTGACTTGTGATCCGTCCTGTGATTTTCTTGGCTACCAGCCGCGCAAGGCAAAGCACGGAGGACACTCTTGTCATGGGGCTTTACTTTTTTTAACACTTTGGTGTTGGAATTATGCATCAGTAAACAAGTGATGTATCGGTACACACACAAACGGATGTTTTTGTCTTCATCGTGTATTTTGGGAAGTTTTCCTCACGAGTCAACAACAACATCATATTCATTTCGATGAAAATAAAGCCAATAAAGGAGGGTCATGGCTTGAGGGTTATTGGTTGAGAAGTGGCCATAATGTGCGGCTCATTGAATATTTGCAACACTACCACATTCACTTCAATGTGATAGAGCCAACAAAAGAAACATCATAGCCTTTGAATGCTCTAGATTGAGAGATGTTCATGATCTACGGCCTATCAAAGCTTTGCGACCCGCAACACCATATTCATTGCAACGCGATAAATGCCAACCAAAGAATATCATGGCGTTTGAATGCTCCAGATTGAGAAGTGATAATGGCGCGACCAAAACTTTCCAAACCACACCACTATATTCACTGTGATGAAATAAAGTCAAGAAAATAAACATCATGGCCTTTAAAGTTTCTGAATTGAGAAGTGCCCATGATGTGTGTGGCTTGTCAAAGTTTTGCTTCCCTTCGGCCTATCCCGTCAGAACACAAGATTGCGGTAAAAAAAGTGCAACTATTGAAAGTACTTCCCCTGTAAACAAATATAAGAGCGTTTAGATCACTATTTTAGTAATCTAAACGCTCTTATATTTCTTTTACGGAGGAAGTACATTGCATTTGCAAAACCTAACTACCACGATCCAAAGAGACGAAGACAAAACTACTCTACCACATTGATTTCAAATTGTGTAGAACCCACATATGTACTGTATAGATAAACAAAGATCGCTAGGCTAGTTTTTTCTAACAGGCATAACAAAAAAGAGCGGAAAGCACGAGGGGACATTGATCAAACAGGTAAATGATTGATTAAATTTGAATTCATAAGAGCCCGACTAATAACATAAGGCGTTGAATTATATGTGTACGATGAATTAGACGGTTTAGCGGAACATATTTGTGCTTTTATGTTTGAGTCCATTTTTCTTCTTCTTTTTGAGAAAAATGTCTGATTTATTTCTTTAGCAATTCATAAATGTTATTAAGACTTATTAGGAGAAAATTTATGACTCAGTGGGAAACTGAAACCGAAATATTAATTTATGGCTCGCTTTCCGGGCCGACCGATTTATTCGATATGACTAGTAAGAACTGGCTCACAAATAGCCCAGTTGCGTGCGACTGGTGGCAACTCATGGGCTCATCGTGGAGAGCTAAGGCCCCATGGGACCAGCACCCCAGAACAGCAACCGTCGCTGATAAAAAATAACATAGATAGGAAGGATCCAAACCGAAGACACACGAACGTAGACGAACAACGACGAGATCCGAGCAAATCCACCGAAGATAGATCTGTCAAAGACACACCTCCACGCCCACCAACGATGCTAGACGCACCGCCGGAACAGGGGCTAGGCGGGGAGACATTTATTCCATCTTCAGGGAGCCGCCGCCGTCTCGCCTTCCTAAGTAGGACACAAACCCTAACAAAATTGAAAAAAAAACCCACTAAAAACGGAGCCCTCCCCCCTCCCCGCCGACCCTTGCCAGGATCCACTGCGCCTCCATGGCCCTAGGGCCACCGGAGACGAGGCGGACCTGCGCCGGCGCCGGCGAGAGGCACGAACTCTAACTTTCTTTCTTGAAGGAGGAGGAGGAGGAGGCGGAGCCCTCACTCTAGGTACGTGAGGCTGACCTAGCGTACTACATGCTTCAAAGAAAAAAAACCTACCGTACTACATGGCCAACAATTCTTAACATCTATGAACTTTTTCCAATTTTCACGAATAAAAGTTTCTGAATTTGAGAAGAATTTCATGGATTTTGATAAAAAAATATTGATTTTGAAGATAAGTTCATCAGTTTGTAAAAAAGTTCATTAATTTTGAAAAAAATTCAGTTACTTTTAAAATGTTCATCAATTTTTTAAAAATCTCCAATTTTGAAAAAAAGGTTAACATTTTTTTAAAACCATTGATTTTGAAAAAAAACATCCATTTGAATAAAATTTGCAGATTTTCAAGAAAAAGTTCAAGAATTTGAAGAAAGATTTGAATTTACAAAAGGTTCATGCATTTAAAAAAGGAAAATAAAGAAGAACAAGAAAAAGAAAATAAAAAAACAGAATAAGAACTGCCCAGAAAACCAACTAGTGATCTCCGAACAGAAGAAAGAAGAAAAAAGAAAAAAGAAAAAAGGTAAATGAACCGGCCCAGCGTGACGGGTGAGGGCGTCAAATAGGAGTTGGCCTCATCGTGAGATGACACTGGCTTGGCTCGGCCTGTTTTTGAACCGGGCTGAAATCTCAGCAGGCTATTGGTCTATTCTACTGTATCAACGATATTATCATGTCTCAAAAAAAAATCACCGATATTATCATCAATCAGCTGCTCACTCACACACACTCTTCCATCCAAAAAGAAAAGGAAAAACTCACACTTCTCTCTAAAAAAACTACTCGCTCGCAATCTCCTTCGAAAACAAAATTATGCTCAGACTCTCATGTTTATTATTTATTTGTTACCTAAACGTCCACTCCACATATTTTAATTTTGATCGCCATCCATCTAGAAAAATAAAATAAAACCGTCCTTTTTCTGCTTTCAGAATTTCCTTTTTAGACTGTATATTTGTCTTTTCAAGGGCTGAACTGAAGTCTTTTTTTTTGCGGGAAAAAAAGCTGAAGTCTGGATTTGATGTGCAGGAGCAGGAGCATGTGCCTGATTGGCTTTACAGTACGTGTTGATAAGCACTCTAGCTCCATCTGAGAGAGACCTCCCACCAAATTTGCGCTGCGATCCACTACTTATCACAGCATAGAAACAACAGTCAAGTGGTCTCATCCACCCACGCATACTATATGCTGCCCATGGGTGGCAAATAGAGCGCGGCAATATATCAATTCACGAGAGGTGGAATGAAATCTCACCCGTGCAGCGCGGTGTCCATGGGCCAGACGAGCCACAATGAGTTTATAAAAGTTGCACAACTCAGTTTTTTGAACAAAAGCACACTTGTCTTAGTGGCTAGATTTGATGCTCTTCACCGCAACGGTGAATGAGCCACACCTTCTATAATATAATGAACTGCATAATTTCTTTGCCAAGGTGAACTGTTTCAGATTGCAGAAAATTTAAAAGGCATGCCATTGCAATCATAAGTTGTTTTCCCTTTTCTCCAACTTTTGCACACGATGAAGCTAGAGCAGTGTTGACGACCCACTACAGAGCATATATTTGTGGTGCCATTAGATTCGATAAGATTATGCGAGCGGTAATACACAGTAAACCTGGCAACAATTTATAAGATTTGAGAACTATACCATCCAAAGCCAATATAGCCACGTTACACTAAAAAATTCATCCTAGCGTGAGTTGTGAGGACTGGATTTTAAAAGGAGTGGACAACAAGGACTGAGTGAGTGAAAATAGATTTAAAATTTATGACCTGCAATTCAACAAAAAAATAAAAAAACCTCTGAAATTCTTCTAAAGAAAATAATATAATTTGATTTGGTCAAGAAATACTTCAACATTTTTAGCATATCCATATACCAACTAATGGTCAGAGTTTCATCTTAGATATCCTATCTATTGTCTTAAATGTCACGTGTTTTAAATTTGACAAAGAATGCCATGCATTTCAAAACAAGCAGATTAAAATTAGGTTGAGGACTAAACATCTGAAAATGTTAAAACGAATTCCTCACTAATTTCTCAGTCCACATGTTATCAAGGATAATTTTGGTTTACTTTACATGTTCTTATTCTACAATAATACACCCCTCATATTATTCCTACTAGAGACCCAAAATGAAAGTGTGAGAACGAACAGTCTTGCTGTTACCATTAAGCCACAAACCCATATGATTCCAAAAAATTGATGAGAGCATCTAGAGAAGAATCATGATTTAATCTCTTATGCATTTTAAAAACACTAATAAGACCATGCCCTCGCTTTTGCGAGGGCCACCTTGCTAGTTGTTTCAAATATATATTAGCTTATTTATAAAAAATGTAATTTTGTTTTCATATTTTTTTTTTCAAAAATGACTCGCTACAATGCAATGTTGCTACATTGTTCTGCTCGATACAGCATACCACTGGCTACAATGGGCTGGCCCAGTAGGAAGTGTGCTTGTGTGACGTATCATTTGTTTGACACATACACATCACCGTGGTTCTTATATGCTGCCCATGTGTGGCAAATAGGGCGCGACTATATATCAATTCACGAGAGGTGGAATGAAATCTCACCCGTGCAGCGCGCGTGTCCATGGGCCAGACAAGCCATAATGAGTTTATAAAAGTTGCACAACTCAGTTTTTTCAACAAAAGCACACTTGTCTCAGTGGCTAGATTTTATGCTCTTCACCGCAACGGTGAATGATTGAAACCTGCTGGTAGAAGCCCTTTCTTTCTTGGTTTTTATGGCTGTAATTTTTAATACATATATTTAGTTAAATCTATTATTGATTTGGTAGTTCTATAAAAAATATTAATCATGTAAAATAAGTTATACATCATATATTTATAAAATTTTAAAATTTATTAAAAAATATTCCTAATATATACAAAAATGTACAATGTGTATGAAAAAAATAGTCATCAAACACAAAATGTATGAAGAAAAATGACAACCATATATTTACAAAATATTAAACCGGTATAAAAAATTGTTCCTGATGTATACAGAAAATAAAGATCTTGTATAAAAAAATTGAACATTTAAACATAAAATTTAGTACTCACTCTGCGTTAATTAGTTCAGATCCGATGGACTAGTTTTACGAAAAATATTGATCATGTATCAAGAAATGTGAATAATACATTTTAGAAATGCTCAAAATGTATAAAAAATGTTCCTAATATATACAAAAAAATATAGTGTGCGTGAAAACATTTTTGATAATTTTTAGCATCAAGCAGAAGATGTTTTAAAAATATGTTAGTTATCTATTTCAAACATATTAATCATGTATAAAAAAGTTCCTGATGTATATGGATAATGTGGAACCTGTATTAGAAATTTGGACATTAAAACATAAATTTTATAAAAGGGTCATCATGTATCAAGAAATGCAAATCATGTATTCCAATAATACTAAACTTGAATAAAAAATGTTTGTAATGTATATGGAAAATGTACGATGTGCATGGATTTTATTTCCATTAAACATAAAACAAAAAATGCTAACCAGGTACTTAAAAAATGTCAAACATGTTCATCGCAAAAAAATGTTAAACATGTACATGAAAAATGTTTCTGATGTGTAAAAAAGTAAATATAATATCTATATATTTATTTTTATCAAAAACATATATCTAGAAAATGTTAATCGTATAGTTTAAAACTATTAAACCTGTATAAAAACAGTTTCTTGATGTATATGAAAAAGATAGAGATCAGAAACATTAATTTACAAAAAACTAGTTTTATATTATTAAAATCTGCAACACCAATAGAAATAATGTTCACATGTACATGAAAAAAGTACATAGGAAACCGTGGAAAAATGATACAAACAACACATAAACAACAAAAGATCCAATGATTAATAAAGAATGAAAGAAACAAAAAACTTTAAAAAGGAAGAAAATCGTAGCAGAGCGAACCTACAACGAGTCCTACTTTAATGTACTGGCCCGCTGGCGCTACACCTGAGGCGTTGCACTGAACCGACTGGCTACACCGAAAATTTCTATACGCCGCATGTTGCGTCCATTTGTCGAGCTTTCGCACAAGCGATTCGCTAGAGAGGTATGATCTGGGCTGGCCCGCCCAGCGCTTCAGCCATGCCGGTTTTCGGAACCTTCCAGGATCTTCCTAGCTGTTTTTTTCGGTTTTGGGAACCTACACCTTCTTGGATGTTCCTGAACCGGATATTTTCTCTTTCAATTTCTTCTTCTTATTTCTTTCCCTTTTCCCTGTTTCTTTTCTGTCTTTTTTTCGTTTTCTTTTTTTGGTTTTATTGTCGAAAAATGTTGTGTTTTTTTTAAACTTTACCACAAATTTATAAAAATATTTGCATATTAGAAAAAAAATGGTGTTTCAAAAAAACTTCGTTTTGAAAAAATGTTCTCGTTTTCAAAAAATGTTCTCTTTTTCAAAAAATGTTCGTGTTTCCAAAAATTGTTCAAGTTCTCAAATTTGTTCTACAGATTCAAAAAATGTTCCCGTTTTCAAAAATCTTTTTGTGTTTACAATTGTTTCTGAAAGTTCTTCGCAAATTTTAAAAAATGTTTCGGTTTCCGAAAATTGTTCACCTTTTCAAATTTGTTCTACAGTTACAAAAAATGTTTGAGTTTTATTTTTTTGGTATTTCCAAAAAAATTCACAAATTTCAGTATCATGAATATTTTCTGGAATTTCGAGCAAAGAATCAAAAACACGAAAAAGAAAAATTGGAAAAAAGGATTTTTTTTATCTGCGTTGTTTTAGGACATTGCGCTGCCCAATTAATTATTCGTAGCGATTATGCCTACTGGCTAGCACAGTGGTCTTTGGACTTGAGGTCCTGGGTTCGATCGCTACAGTATGTCAGTTTTTTTAAGGTATAAACAGACTCGTGCTAGAGTACCCGTTTCGCTGGTTGCTAGCTTGGGCCGGCCCAGTCAGGTATCCGTCTATGCGTGCGCCCAGCAATTTGCCGCATAGAGCCGCACATTAGTCTTGGCCATGGGCAGCCCGGGCCGACGTGACGCTGCACCTGGGCCGGGCCTGGGTCTAGATTTTGAGCCCGAAAGCCAGGCACCGACCCGGGCTTGCTGTTTTCGCGATTTACTGAAGAGGCTCGGCCCAAGGCCCTACGGGTTTATCACTTTTGGGTCAGGCTTGGGCCCAAAAACCAGGCTCGATGGTCGGGCTGGACCAAGCTTGGGCCTAGGTTTACTGTCTCGGGCTTTGATAGGCCCGGCCCGAAGCCCAGCCCGGCCCGACAGATGGCCTGGTATACCGCACATAGAGGTCCCGGCTACAGCATATTGCTGGCTACAACGCGTCTTCTGTTTGACGCACGCGCGTCACCGTGTATCATATATGCGGCCCACGCGCGGCAAATAGGGGTGACTATGCCCGCAGCCTCCTCAGCTAGGCCAGCCTATTTTGCAGCAGCGGGCGTGGGGCTTCATTTGTTTTTTCTTCTTCTGTTTTTTTCTTTCTTTTTGTTGGTTCACTCGAAGTTGGTTTTCTCTTTTTTTGGTTGTTTTTGATTCAGTTTTCTTTTTCATTTTTATATCCTTTCTTTTTCCCTCTTCACTTATCAGATTTGTTTTTTCCCTTTTTCCTTTTTTGCATACTTTATTTTTTATATAGTTTTTGCAATAAGCGGTGAACATTTTTCAAATACATATGAAACTTTTTTAATATGTGGCTTTTTTTAAACACACATTGAACATTTTCTTATATACAGTGAATAATTTTTAATATATGTTGAACATTTTAAATTTATACGATGAACAAATTTTTAATATGGACTGAACATTTTCAAAATATGGTGATTTTTTAATATTCACTGATGTTCTTTAAAACACGTGTAGATTTTTTTTCTAAACTGTATTATTTACATTTTAATAGGATTTTAAATATGTAGCTCCTCAAAACAACAACCGTTTTTTTAGCGAAAACCCGACTAAAAACCTAGGAAAAAAAATTAAAAAAATGCTCACAGGCAGAATGGGACCATTCATCAATCAACTGCTGCTCACATTGTCTAAAAAAACAACTGCTCACTCACGCTATCTTGTTTACTGTTTCCGTTTTGTTCTTCTGAAATTGGGGTTTGAGTCCTCCTGGGTTGACACCGTTATGAGATGTGTCACCTATGGGAAATATGCGGTTAAAGTTAACGGTGAATTAACCGAATCCTTCATCCCAACTAGAGGCATTCCCCAGGGCGATCCTATTAGTCCATATTTGTTTTTGTTATGTGTTGAAGGTTTATCATGTTTAATGCAACTGAAGGAATCCTCTGGGGATCTCAAAGGAGTTCGTAATGGCAGAAGTGGACCACCTATCTCACATCTCTTATTTGCTGACGAAAGTGTTTTCTTTGTGAAGGGAGATGACGAAAGCACAAATACCCTCAAAGCTGTTTTGAAGACTTACTGTGAGGGTACAGGACAAAAAATCAATTTACATAAATCTTCCATCTATTTTGGCCCTCGATGTGACAGTCAAATTAAAGAAAGGGTGAAGGCCAAATTAGGGGTGCAAAATGAAACACTTCAGGACACCTACTTGGGCATGCCAACCTGTGTGGGACGTTTTCCATCGAGCAGTTTCAGTTTTCTCATGGAAGGTTATGGAAGAGGCTAAACGGAGCTAGCGATAGGCCTTTGTCAAGGGCTGGAAAGGAAGTATTTCTGAAATCAGTTGCATAGGCAATTCCGACTTATGTGATGAGCTGTTTTCAGATCCCCGTTAGTATTTGTGACAAACTGAGAAGGCCAATCTCAAACTTTTGGTGGGGTATGGAGGATGGCAGGAAGAAATTACACTGGAGATCTTGGGAGTGGTTGTCCTCTCCGAAATATCTTGGGGGGATGGGCTTTCGAGACATGCAATTATTTAATCAAGCCATGCTTGCTAAGCAATGTTGGCGACTGTTATTAGAGCCCCTCTCTCCGTGTCACCGTGTAATGAAAGGGAGATATTTTCCCGATGGAGACTTTTGGAGCTCAAAATGCCCAAGAGCAGCATCCTACACATGGCAAAGCATTATGTATGGGAAGGAGCTCTTGCGGAGAGGATTGCTATGGAGAGTTGGAAACGGAAAACAAATTTCTATCATCCGGGATAACTGGATACGAGACACCATACATGGGACAATGCAAACATTAATTCCAATGGAAGATAACCAAACATTGAGCTCTCTATTCTCTAGTAACGGCCCCGCTTGAAAAGAAGATACTGCTAGTGAACTCTTTGATCATGACATTGCAGAAAGAATTCTTAAAATTCCCCTAAGCTTTGAAGGGTGCAACGACTTTGCCTCATGGCCACATACAACAATGGAATTTATACAGTGAGGTCAGGCTACAATCTTGCAAGAACAAATTTGTTCTTGATCAATCAAAGTTCTGTCGGTAGTGGATCTTCCTTGAATCAAGATGTTATGCAGAAGTTGTGGAAGAATCTGTGGAGAATTCAGTGTCCAGATAAAATGAAGATAGTACTATGGAGAATAGCTCACAATTGCCTTCCTACGGGTGATCAGCTGTAACGCCCCATATGTAACCTTCCCCAATTGTACTCCAACTCTTGCCGTTTCCGGCATTAAGTTATATTTAATTCTCGGGTTTGGGTCTTTGTCTCCGTGTGTTGTTTTGTTTTTCGTGCATCTCATATCATGTCTTCACGTGCATTGCATTTGCATACACGTTCATCTCATGCATTCGAGCATTTTCCCCGTTGTCCGTTTTGCATTCCGGCGCTTCGTTCGCCTCCGGTGGCCATTTCTAGCTTTCTTTCGTGTGTGGGGATTAAATATTTCCGGATTGGGCCGAGACTTGCCATACGGCCTTGGTTTACTACCGGTAGACCGCCTGTCAAGTTTCGGGTCATTTGTACTTCGTTTGATAATCCAACGGTTAACCGAGGGACCGAAAAGGCCTCGTGTGTGTGCAGCCCAACACCCCTCCATTTTGGCCAAAAACCCACCAAACTCAGCTCCATCGTCTCGGTCGTTCGATCACGATCGTGTGGGCGAAAACCGCACCTCATTTGGACTCTCCTAGCTCCACTTATGCCTATATATACACCCCCCCCCCGTTTTCGGATCTCTCCTCCTCCCCGAAACCCTAAAATTCCCCTCCGACGCGCCGGACGTGTCCGGTCCGCGCCGGACATCTCGCCGCCGCCAACCGCCGCCTGCCACGTGGCGCCGCCAGCGCCTCAGCCG
>NC_057809.1:615462422-615481942 GCF_018294505.1 Triticum aestivum
TGGGGTGGCGCGGGGCGGCTCAGCAGCGACGACGGCAGCAGCGGCGAGCAGCATGCGGCGACGTTGTTGCAGGGCGGCGGAGCGGCTAGCGAGCGGTGGCGGCTACGGCTTGGGGCTCCAGGGGGGCCCGGGTCGGCTTTTAAAGGGGGGAGGGTGGCTTGCAGGAGGGGGCGGGGAGGCATGGCCGACTCGGCCTCGGCGGGCGGCGGCGTGCTAGTCGCGGTCCGGCGGCTTCTCTTTGTTTTTTTAAAATAACGTTCCGACGAAAATAAATCCTAGAAAAATAAATAAAAATATAAAAATGTCAAAACAAATTTTCAACGTCTAAATAAAATATTTAGAACAAGATGAACATTTTCTTGGCCCTAAAATGCAATTTTGAAAACATGCAATTTTTCTAATGCAAATAAAATTACAATAAAATCTGAAAAAACAAATATTTGATTTTAATATTTTTCCTCCAATATTTTGTTTCTTTTGGAGAAGTCATATTATCTCCTCTCATATATTTTAACATGAAATATTTTCGGAGAGAAAAATAACTAAAACAAAAAAAATCCTCGTTTCAATATTTGATAAAATTCAAATATGAAAACAGTGAAATCCCCAACTCTCTTCGAGGGTCCTTGAGTTGCTTAGGATTTCGAGGATCAAGCCAAAATGCAATAAAATATGGTATGCAATGATGACCTAATGTATAACATTCCAAATTGAAATTTGGGATGTTACAAACCTACCCCCTTAAGATGAATCTCGCTCTCGAGATTCGGATTGGCTAGAAAATAGGTGTGGGTGGTCTTTGCGAAGATCATCCTCTCGTTCCCAGGTGGCTTCGTCCTCGGTATGGTGGCTCCACTGAACTTTGCAAAAATTAATAACCTTGCTGCGGGTAACCCAACTGACAAACTCGAGAATCTTGACTGGTTTCTCCTCATAAGTCAAATCATTGTCCAGCTGAATCGCTTCCAGCGGTACTGTATCTCTCAGAGGAATGTCAGCCATCTCTGCGTGGCACTTCTTCAACTGAGAAATGTGGAACACATCGTGAACTCCTGACAATCCTGTGGGTAATTCCAACTTATAAGCAACTTCTCCCATACGTTCCAAAACTCTGTATGGTCCCGCAAAATGCGGCGCTAACTTTCCCTTAACTCCAAAGCGCTTAACTCCTCGGAGTGGTGATACTCAAAGATACACTCTGTCTCCGATTTCATAGACTACCTCCTTGCATTTTGAATCTGCATAACTCTTCTGTCGGGACTGAGCTACCTTCAGTCTATCTCCAATCAATTTAACCTTCTCTTCTGATTCCTTAATCAAATCTGGTCCAAACAACTGATGGTCTCCAACTTCATCCCACAACAACGATGTCCTGCACCTCCTTCCGTACAAGGCTTCGAAAGGTGCCATCTTCAAACGGGCCTGGTAACAATTGTTGTATGAGAACTCTGCGTAGGGCAAGTTGTCATTCCAACTAGATCCAGAATCTAGTGCACGAGCTCTCAACATATCCTCTAGAATCTGGTTGACTCTCTCGTTCTGTCCATCTGTTTGCCGGTGAAAAGTTGTACTGAACTCCAGTCTGGTTCCCAAAGTTTCATGCAACGGATTCCAAAACTTTGAGGTAAACTGGGTTCCTCTATCTGATACAATGGTCCTTGGAACTCCATGCAAACATACGATCCTGGTCATGTATATCTTGGCCAACTTGGCACTTGTACAGGTGGTTTTCACTGGGATAAAGTGAGCTACTTTGGTCAAGCAATCAACTACTACCCATATAGAACCATATCTTGATTTGGTCTTGGGAAATCCGGTGATAAAATCCATGCCAAGCTTATCCCACTTCCATTCGGGTATCAGCATAGGCTGTAACAATTCAGCTAGCTTTTGATGTTCTGCCTTCACTCTCTGACATACATCACATACGGCTACATACTCGGCAATATCCTTCTTCATACCAGTCCACCAGAAACGCTCCTTTAAATCCACATACATCTTGGTGTTTCCGGGGTGTATCGAGTATGCTGAGTCATGAGCCTCCTGAAGTATTAACTTCCTGATCTCTGTGTTATTGGGCACATAAACACGGTCCTCAAACCACAAGGTGTCGTGTCCATCCTCATGAAAACCTTTGGCCTTTCCTTTGCTCATTCTCTCTTTTATCTCGGCGATCTCTTTGTCATCTTTCTGAGCTTCTCGAATCTTTCCTAACAATGTAGACTGAACTTCCATTGTTGCAACAAAACCTCTAGGGACAATCTCCAATCGAAGTTCCCTGAGATCCTCTACTAACTCCTTTGGCAATCTGCGCTTATGAGTGTGTTGGCATAACTCTTTCGGCTCAAAGCGTCTGCTATGACGTTGGCCTTGCCTGGGTGATAGTGAAGCTTCATGTCGTAATACTTTATAAGCTCCAACCATCTCCTCTGCCTAAGGTTCAGCTCCTTCTGTGTGAAAATGTACTTCAAACTCTTATGATCGGTGTACACATCGCAATGGTTTTCAATAAGGTAATATCTCCAAGTCTTCAACGCATGCACTACGGCAGCCAACTCCAAATCATGCGTGGCATAATTTAACTCATGCGGTTTCAGCTGTCGCGAGGCATATGAAACAACTCTTCGGTCCTGCATCAGTACTCCTCCAAGTCCTAAGCAAGAGGCGTCGCAATACACTTGGAAATCCTCGCGTATATCCGGCAGAATCAGTACTGGGGCTGTAGTCAGACGTTTCTTTAACTCCTGAAAACTCGCTTCACATTCTTTCGTCCATTTAAATTTGGTATCCTTCTTCAATAGCTCTGTCATTGGCTTCGCAATCTTGGAAAAGTTCTCAATGAATCTCCGGTAGTATCCTGCGAGTCCAAGAAAACTGCGGATCTTGCTAACTGAAGTGGGTGCCAACCATACATTGACTGACTGAACCTTGGTGGGTCTATTGCTATACCTTCTCCTGATATAACATGTCCAAGGAATCCAACTTCTTTCAACCAAAACTCACATTTGCTGAACTTGGCATACAACTGATGTTCCCTGAGTTTCTCAAGAACTAAACGCAAATGCTCCTTGTGCTCCTCTTCATTCTTCGAGTATACCATTATATCATTAATGAACACCACAACAAACTTATCCAAATATTCCATGAACACCTTGTTCATCATGCTCATGAAATAGGCATGGGCGTTAGTGAAGGAAATATTCCCTAGAGGCAATAATAAAGTTATTATTTATTTCCTTATATCATGATAAATGTTTATTATTCATGCTAGAATTATATTAATCGGAAACATAATACATGTGTGAATACATAGACAAACAGAGTGTCACTAGTATGCCTCTACTGGACTAGCTTGTTAATCAAAGATGGTTATGTTTCCTAACCATGGACAAAGAGTTGTTATTTGATTAACGGGATCAAATCATTAGGTGAATGATCTGATTGACATGACCCATTCCATTAGCTTAGCACCCAATCGTTTAGTATGTTGCTATTGCTTTCTTCATGACTTATACATGTTCCTATGACTATGAGATTATGCAACTCCCGTTTACCGGAGGAACACTTTGTGTGCTACCAAATGTCACAATGTAACTGGGTGATTATAAAGGTGCTCTACAGGTGCCTCCAAAGGTACATGTTGGGTTGGCATATTTCGAGATTAGGATTTGTCACTCCGATTGTCGGAGAGGTATCTCTGGGCCCTCTCGGTAATGCACATCACATAAGCCTTGCAAGCATTGCAACTAATGAGTTAGTTGTGAGATGATGTATTACAGAACAAGTAAAGAGACTTGCCGGTAACGAGATTGAACTAGGTATTGAGATACCGACGATCGAATCTCGGGCAAGTAACATACCGATGACAAAGGGAACAGCGTATGTTGTTATGCGGTCTGACCGATAAAAGATCTTCGTAGAATATGTAGGAGCCAATATGAGCATCCAGGTTCCGCTATTGGTTATTGACCGGAGACATGTCTCGGTCATGTCTACATTGTTCTCGAACCCGTAGGGTCCGCACGCTTAAGGTTTCGATGACAATTATATTATGAGTTTATGCATTTTGATGTACCGAAGTTCGTTCGGAGTCCCGGATGTGATCACGGACATGACGAGGAGTCTCGAAATGGTCGAGACATAAAGATTGATATGTTGGAAGCCTATATTTGGATATCGGAAGTGTTCCGGGTGAAATGGGGATTTTACCGGAGTACCGAGAAGTTACCGAACCCCCCCGGGAGGTATATGGGCCTTAGTGGGCCTTAGTGGAAGAGAGGGGAGGTGGCCAGGGTTGGGCCGCGCGCCCCTCCCCCCCTAGTCTGAATAGGACAAGGAGAGGGGGCCGTCGCCCCCTTCCTTCTCTCTCTCCTCTTTCCCCTCCTCCCGAATCCTATTCCAACTAGGAAAGGGGGGAATCCTACTCCCGGAGGGAGTAGGACTCCTCCTGGCGCGCCCTCTCCTGGCCGGCCGCACCCCCACCCTTTGATCCTTTATATACGGAGGCAGGGAGCACCCCTAGAGACACAAGTTGATCCACGTGATCATATTCTTAGCCGTGTGCGGTGCCCCTTCCACCATAGTCCTCGATAATATTGTAGCGGTGCTTAGGCGAAGCCCTGCGATGGTAGTACATCAAGATTGTCACCACGCCGTCGTGCTGACGGAACTCTTCCCCAACACTTTGCTGGATCGGAGTCCGTGGATCGTCATCGAGCTGAACGTGTGCTAGAACTCGGAGGTGCCGTAGTTTCGGTGCTTGATCGGTCGGGCCGTGAAGACGTACGACTACATCAACCACGTTGTGCTAACGCTTCCGTTGTCGATCTACAAGGGTACGTAGATTACACTCTCCCCTCTTGTTGCTATGCATCACCATGATCTTGCATGTGCGTACGATTTTTTTTGAAATTACTACGTTACCGAACAGTGGTATCAGAGCCAGGTTTTATGTGTTGATGTTATTTGCACGAGTAGAACACAAGTGAGTTGTGGGCGATATAAGTCATACTGCTTACCAGCATGTCATACTTTGGTTCGGCGGTATTGTTGGACGAAGCGGCCCAGACCAACATTACGCGTACGCTTACACGAGACCGGTTCTCCCGACGTGTTTTGCACAAAGGTGGCTAGCGGGTGACAGTTTCTCCAACTTTAGTTGAACCGAGTGTGGCTACGCCCGGTCCTTGCGAAGGTTAAAACATCACCAACTTGACAAACTATCGTTGTGGTTTTGATGCGTAGGTAAGATTGGTTCTTGCTTAAGCCCGTAGCAGCCACGTAAAACTTGCAACAACAAAGTAGAGGACGTCTAACTTGTTTTTGCAGGGCATGTTGTGGTGTGATATGGTCAAGACATGATGCTAAATTTTATTGTATGAGATGATCATGTTTTGTAACCGAGTTATCGGCAACTGGCAGGAGCCATATGGTTGTCGCTTTATTGTATGCAATGCAATCGCGATGTAATGCTTTACTTTATCACTAAGCGGTAGCGATAGTCGTGGAAGCATAAGATTGCCGAGACGACAACGATGCTATGATGGATATCAAGGTGTCTCGCCGATGACGATGGTGATCATGACGGTGCTTCGAAGATGGAGATCACAAGCACAAGATGATGATGGCCATATCATATCACTTATATTGATTGCATGTGATGTTTATATTTTATGCATCTTATCTTGCTTTGATTGACGGTACCATTATAAGATGATCTCTCACTAATTATCAACAAGTGTTCTCCCTGAGTATGCACCGTTGCGAAAGTTCTTCGTGCTGAGACACCACGTGATGATCGGGTGTGATAGGCTCTACGTTCAAATACAACGGGTGCAAAACAGTTGCACACGCGGAATACTCAGGTTATACTTGACGAGCCAAGCATATACAGATATGGCCTCGGAACACGGAGACCGAAAGGTCGAGCGTGAATCATATAGTAGATATGATCAACATAGTGATGTTCACCAATGAAGCTACTCCATCTCACGTGATGATCGGACATGGTTTAGATGATTTGGATCACGTCATCACTTAGAGGATTAGAGGGATGTCTATCTAAGTGGGAGTTCTTTAAGTAATATGATTAATTGAACCTAAATTTATCATGAACTTAGTACCTGATAGTATCTTGCGTATTCATGTTTGATTATAGATAGATGGCCCGTGTTGTTGTTCCGTTGAATTTTAATGCGTTCCTTGAGAAAGCAAAGTTGAAAGATGATGGTAGCAATTACACGGACTGGGTCCGTAACTTGAGGATTATCCTCATTGCTGCACAGAAGAATTACGTCCTGGAAGCACCGCTGGGTGCCAGGCCTGCTGCTGGAGCAACACCAGATGTTATGAACGTCTGACAGAGCAAAGCTGCTGACTACTCAATAGTTCAGTGTGCCATGTTTTACGGCTTAGAATCGGGACTTCAACGACGTTTTGAACGTCATGGAGCATATGAGATGTTCCAGGAGTTGAAGTTAATATTTCAAGCAAATGCCCGGATTGAGAGATATGAAGTCTCCAATAAATTCTATAGCTGCAAGATGGAGGAGAACAGTTCTGTTAGTGAGCATATACTCAAAATGTCCGGATATAATAATCACTTGATTCAATTGGGAGTTAATCTTCCAGATGATTGCTTCATTGACAGAATTCTCCAATCACTGTCACCAAGCTACAAGAGCTTCGTGATGAGCTATAATATGCAAGGGATGAATAAGACTATTCCCGAGCTCTTCGCAATGCTGAAAGCTGCGGAGGTAGAAATCAAGAAGGAGCATCAAGTGTTGATGGTCAACAAGACCACTAGTTTCAAGAAAAAGGGCAAAGGGAAGAAGAAGGGGAATTTCAAAAAGAACAGCAAGCAAGTTGCTGCTCAAGAGAAGAAACCCAAACCTGGACCTAAGCCTGAAACTGAGTGCTTCTACTGCAAGCAGACTGGTCACTGGAAGCGGAACTGGCTCAAGTATTTGGCGGATAAAAAGGATGGCAAGGTGAACAAAGGTATATGTGATATACATGTTATTGATGTGTACCTTACTAATGCTCGCAGTAGCACCTGGGTATTTGATACTGGTTCTGTTGCTAACTAGCAGGGTCACCCGCGCATTTGCGTGGCTAGGTTTTTTATAAGTCGATATTTTCATGTTGATTGTGCACCATATTGATTTTAAACGCATTTTAGAGGATGTTCTCCTTTTATGGTTAAGTAAAGAATATGTTTAGCATTGTTGTTGAACATAATAATGTGCTTACACAATCCATTTTATCCTTTTTAGTGTCTATTTTACCTCTACTTTTGTAGCAATTATATTTAGAAGATTCTAAATTAAGCACATCATAAAGTTTAAGAACCACAAACTAAGCATAGATATAGAAAGCCATTTAATAAGTTATACGTACTTTTTTTCTCGAGCAATGATTTTTATTTTGTTGTGCGCAGTGTCATTATGACTTCTACTACACTAAACATGTTTTCATGTACTTCTCAAACACGTGTGATTACTAACCTATTCCAATAGGATGGTGCGCTGCGCTGAAAGCCTTCCTACTATTGTTGTTCAGTTGATACCGAGCTTGCTGATGAACTATTGCCTTGAAGGATTGTGCCTGATTTTGAAACATGTAAAAGGATCTCAATATTTTGTAGACCATACATATGGGATTGTGCATTTCCAACAGAAAAACAACAGAATTTATGTAATTGTGATTTTTTATTGTAAACGTCCCAAATGTGATCGTGCATCAGGCAGGCAAGATAATAGTTCATGTAGTATAAAGTGTAGTACTTGTCATCGAGATTAGACGCATTTATTACTTTCTAGAGGAGTGACCCGCGGAATTTTTATGGATAGATTCACACTGTATATTGTTGTATCCTGGATTATTTTTCTCTATCCTTTTCATTTTGACACAAACTATATGGCATACAAATATACTGTAGTCAAAAAGCAAGTCTCAAGGATATATGGCCGGACTATTGAGTGCACCGTAGTTTCTTGATAAAATACCTTCTTATGTGAGGCCAGAAGACGGATGCAAAGCCATACATAGACTTCTCCACCGCTTTTCATACTTCCCCTCTACGACCAACTCCCCATCCCTTGTTATGCAACTTTCTACCAATATATCTTGTCATGCAATTCCCTATCCCTTGTTATGCAATTCCCCTCCAATAACTATATCTAAACATGAATAGCTTCTAGATATATGAAATGTTCTCTTGTTCTGCCCACATATAGCACTGGTCGCATTCCTAGTTGCCTTCAAATCTTATTCATCTTGATCGTGTCCTTCATCTTTTTGTGTAAATTATTTTTATATATTTTTTAATATAGGTTCCCAAGTACTAATTACATATTTTTTCCATGAGAATTTGCATGCCACAAATGTGTGTGTGTACAAATATATCATCTTCCATCGGAGTGATCATCTATTCATTTTTTACATTACTATGGTTTGAATTACAAAAAAAAAATTACATTTCAAGCGCCACGTACGTCTCACTCATGTTTACGTGCCGGCGTCAATGGTGGTGTCAGCGTTATAAGAGTCGTGTGTGACCGTTACGCTTTCCAGTTTTTTCTAACATGTGTGCCTGAACAGTTTGTTGTCCTTGCTACTGGACACTGGTGCAACTATCGCGTGTCATATTATTAAATATAAATTTCTATAATTAGGATCCACCATATAATTAATGGTGGAGGTAATAAATATATGTGGATGGATACTTGCGGCTCATGTCGCGAGTAGGATTTGTATTTACCTAATATATGTGGAGGTAATATGAGTTCTAGATTTCCTATATATCGTACTATTGTTTTTTATTTTGACACGATCTTAATGGATAACTTTGGCAATTGTTAATACATATGTTTTCATATATAAAATTATAAATGCTAGTATAATTTGAAAAATCTTTCATGAAAAAAATGGTATTAGTTTTACTTGACCAATCTGACTATCTAAACCAATGCTCTATAATATTTGTGCTTCGTTCGATCTTATTACAATCCACTAAAATTAAATGGATCAATCACCTTCTGTAGATTTAAAATACTTAATTTTCGTAAATTTCTTGTGACATACCTCCGTAGACTCAATTTTTTTTAGTTTCCCTGGCTTACTCAAATGGCCAAGAGAACGCATATAGAATTTTTTTTTTCTTTGAGACAAAGAGAACGCATATAGTTGCTATGCCCAATAGGCCCAACACAACATGTATCCGTAGTTATGCATAAGGCCGGGCCTAATTATTGGCTAGAACTGGTTTGGCGAGGGTTCAGGCAAGTCGTATTGTGATCGGACACATCTTTTTTATGAGCGCTCGGACTCCTTTATTGCTGGCAGCGGTGCCTTCCTTTAAAAAGCTGTGTTTCCCTTTTGTTTAGCTGTTGGCTGGCTGGTTTTTTTTTCTTTGCAGCTGTTGGCCGCCGTACTTGCCTATGTCAACGTACGTTCATGTGTGCTTGCCGTGGACAGACCTCTTTATTAATAGAAAACGTATATACTTGGATGAGAGACGTGTCAAACTATTTTTACGTGATATGTCAAATTGTTTGTACATGACTATATTTGTATGTAACGTTTCATCTTTAAATCTGAACCATTAATCTACAAAATTGACGATCGAGATAATTTAATATATGTGGATGAACGTGACGGCTTGTTTGCCTATTGTCTTAATTATATAATAGATATTTGCAACTCGAAACAGGGACTACGGATTAAGCGAAGATTGGCTAAGGACGAGGTGACGATGCGCGTGAGAAATGGTTCCAAAGTCGATGTGATCGCAGTCGGCACGCTACCTCTACATCTACCTTCGGGATTAATATTAGACCTAAATAATTGTTATTTGGTGCCAGCATTAAGCATGAACATTATATCTGGATCTTGTTTGATGCGAGACGGTTATTCATTTAAATCAGAGAAGAATGGTTGTTCTATTTACATGAGTAATATCTTTTATGGTCATGCACCCTTAAAGAGTGGTCTATTCTTATTAAATCTCGATAGTAGTGACACACATATTCATAGTGTTGAAACCAAAAGATGCAGAGTTGATAATGATAGTGCAACTTATTTGTGGCACTGCCGTTTAGGTCATATCGGTATAAAGCGCATGAAGAAACTCCATACTGATGGGCTTTTGCAACCACTTGATTATGAATCACTTGCTACTTGCGAACCGTGCCTTATGGGTAAGATGACAAAAACACCGTTCTCCGGTACTATGGAGAGTGCAACAGATTTGTTAGAAATCATACATACAGATGTATGTGGTCCGATGAATATTGAGGCTCGTGGCGGATATCGTTATTTTCTCACCTTCACAGATGACTTAAGCAGATATGGGTATATCTACTTAATGAATCACAAGTCTGAAACGTTTGAAAATTTCAAAGAATTTCAGAGTGAAGTTGAAAATCATCGTAACAAGAAAATAAAATTCCTACGATCTGATCGTGAAGGAGAATATTTGAGTTACGAGTTTGGTGTACATTTGAAACAATGTGGAATAGTTTCGCAACTCACGCCACCCGGAACACCACAGCGTAATGGTGTGTCCGAACGTCGTAATCGTAGTTTACTAGACATGGTACGATCTATGATGTCTCTTACTGATTTACCGCTATCGTTTTGGGGATACGCTCTAGAGACGCCCGCATTCACGTTAAATAGGGCACCATCAAAATTCGTCGAGACGACGCCTTATGAACTGTGGTTTGGCATGAAATCAAAGTTGTCGTTTCTGAAAGTTTGGGGCTGCGATGCTTATGTGAAAAAGTTTCAACCTGATAAGCTCGAACCCAAATCAGAAAATTGTGTCTTCATAGGGTATCCAAAGGAAACTATTGGATACACCTTCTATCACAGATCCGAAGGCAAGACTTATGTTGCTAAATTCGAAAACTTTCTGGAGAAGGAGTTTCTCTCGAAAGAAGTGAGTGGGAGGAAAGTAGAACTTGACGAGGTAACTGTACCTACTCTCTTATTGGAAAGTAGCACATCACAGAAACCAGTTTCTGTGACACCTACACCAATTAGTGAGGAAGCTAATGATGATGATCATGAAACTTCAGAACAAGATACTACTGAACCTCGTAGATCAACCAGAGTAAGATCCGCACCAGAGTCGTACGGTAACCCTGTTCTGGAAGTCATGCTACTAGATCATGATGAACCTATGAACTATGAAGAAGCGAGGGTGAGCCCAGATTTCGCAAAATGGCTTGAAGCCATGAAATCTGAGATGAGATCCATGTATGAGAACAAAGTATGAACTTTGGTTGACTTGCCCAATGATCGGCAAGCAATTGAGAATAAATGGATCTTCAAGAAGAAGACGGGCGCTAACGGTAATATTACTGTCTACAAAGCTCGACTTGTCGCAAAAGGTTTTCGGCAAGTTCAAGGGATTGACTACGATGAGACCTTCTCACCCGTAGCGATGCTTAAGTCTGTCCAAATCATGTTAGCAATTGCCGCATTTTATGATTATGAAATTTGGCAGATGGATGTCAAAACTGCATTCCTGAATGGATTTCTGGAAGAAGAGTTGTATATGATGCAACCAGAAGGTTTTGTCGATCCAAAAGGAGCTAACAAAGTGTGCAAGCTCCAGCGATCCATTTATGGACTGGTGCAAGCCTCTCGGAGTTGGAATAAACACTTTGATAGTGTGATCAAAGCATTTGGTTTTATACAGACTTTTGGAGAAGCCTGTATTTACAAGAAAGTGAGTGGGAGCTCTGTAGCATTTCTGATATTATATGTGGATGACATATTACTAATTGGAAATGATAGAGAATTTCTGGATAGCATAAAGGGATACTTGAATAAGAGTTTTTCAATGAAAGACCTCGGTGAAACTTCTTACATATTAGGCATAAAGATCTATAGAGATAGATCAAGACGCTTAATTGGAATTTCACAAAGCACATACCTTGACAAAGTTTTGAAGAAGTTCAAAATGGATCAAGCAAAGAAAGGGTTCTTGCCTGTGTTACAAGGTGTGAAGTTTAGTCAGACTCAATGCCCGACCACTGCAGAAGATAGAGAGAAAATGAAACATGTTCCCTATGCTTCAGCAATAGGCTCTATCATGTATGCAATACTGTGTACCAGACCTGATGTGTGCCTTGCTATAAGTCTAGCAGGGAGGTACCAAAGTAATCCAGGACTGGATCACTGGACAGCGGTCAAGAACATCCTGAAATACCTGAAAAGGACTAAGGATATGTTTCTCGTTTATGGAGGTGAGAAAGAGCTAATCGTAAGTGGTTACGTCGATGCGATCTTTGACACTGATTCGGACGATTCTAAATCGCAAACCGGATACGTATTTACATTAAACGGTGGAGCTGTCAGTTGGTGCAGTTCTAAACAAAGTGTCGTGGCGGGATCTACGTGTGAAGCGGAATACATAGCTGCTTCGGAAGCAGCAAATGAAGGAGTCTGGATGAAGGAGTTCATATCCGATCTAGGTGTCATACCTAGTGCATCGGGTCCAATGAAAATCTTTTGTGACAATACTGGTGCAATTGCCTTGGCAAAGGAATCCAGATTTCACAAGAGAACCAAGCACATCAAGAGACGCTTCAATTCCATCCGAGATCTAGTCCAGGTGGGAGACATAGAGATTTGCAAGATACATACGGATCTGAATGTAGTAGATCCGTTGACTAAGCCTCTTCCACGAGCAAAACATGATCAACACCAAGGGTCCATGGGTGTTAGAATCATTACTGTATAATCTAGATTATTGACTCTAGTGCAAGTGGGAGACTGAAGGAAATATGCCCTAGAGGCAATAATAAAGTTATTATTTATTTCCTTATATCATGATAAATGTTTATTATTCATGCTAGAATTGTATTAATCGGAAACATAATACATGTGTGAATACATAGACAAACAGAGTGTCACTAGTATGCCTCTACTAGACTAGCTCGTTAATCAAAGATGGTTATGTTTCCTAACCATGGACAAAGAGTTGTTATTTGATTAACGGGATCACATCATTAGGTGAATGATCTGATTGATATGACCCATTCCATTAGCTTAGCACCCGATCATTTAGTATGTTGCTATTGCTTTCTTCATGACTTATACATGTTCCTATGACTATGAGATTATGCAACTCCCGTTTATCGGAGGAACACTTTGTGTGCTACCAAACGTCACAACGTAACTGGGTGATTATGAAGGTGCTCTACAGGTGCCTCCAAAGGTACATGTTGGGTTGGCGTATTTCGAGATTAGGATTTGTCACTCCGATTGTCGGAGAGGTATCTCTGGGCCCTCTCGGTAATGCACATCACATAAGCCTTGCAAGCATTGCAACTAATGAGTTAGTTGTGAGATGATGTATTACGGAACAAGTAAAGAGACCTGCCGGTAACGAGATTGAACTAGGTATTGAGATACCGACGATCGAATCTCGGGCAAGTAACATACCGATGACAAAGGGAACAACGTATGTTGTTATGCGGTCTGACCGATAAAAGATCTTCGTAGAATATGTAGGAGCCAATATGAGCATCCAGGTTCCGCTATTGGTTATTGACCGGAGACATGTCTCGGTCATGTCTACATTTTTCTCGAACCCGTAGGGTCCGCACGCTTAAGGTTTCGATGACAGTTATATTATGAGTTTATGCATTTTGATGTACCGAAGTTTGTTCGGAGTCCCGGATGTGATCACGGACATGACGAGGAGTCTCGAAATGGTCGAGACATAAAGATTGATATATTGGAAGCCTATATTTGGATATCAGAAGTGTTCCGCGTGAAATCAGGATTTTACCGAAGTACCGGGAGGTTACCGGAACCCCCCGGGAGGTATATGGGCCTTAGTGGAAGAGAGGAGAGGTGGCCAGGGCTGGGCCGCGCGCCCCTCCCCCCTAGTCCGAATAGGACAAGGAGAGGGGGCCGGCACCCCCCTTCCTTCTCTCTCTCCTCTTTCCCCTCCTCTCGAATCCTATTCCAACTAGGAAAGGGGGGAATCCTACTCCCGGAAGGAGTAGGACTCCTCCTGGCGCGCCCTCTCCTAGTCGGCCGCACCCCCCCCTTGATCCTTTATATACGGAGGCAGGGAGCACCCCTAGAGACACAAGTTCATCCACGTGATCATATTCTTAGCCGTGTGCGGTGCCCCCTTCCACCATAGTCCTCGATAATATTGTAGCGGTGCTTAGGCGAAGCCCTGCGACGGTAGTACATCAAGATCGTCACCACGCCATCGTGCTGACGGAACTCTTCCCCGACACTTTGCTGGATCGGAGTCCGGGGATCGTCATCGAGCTGAACGTGTGCTAGAACTCGAAGGTGCCGTAGTTTCGGTGCTTGATCGGTCGGGCCGTGAAGACGTACGACTACATCAACCACGTTGTGCTAACGCTTCCGTTGTCGATCTACAAGGGTACGTAGATTACACTCTCCCCTCTCGTTGCTATGCATCACCATGATCTTGCGTGTGCGTAGGATTTTTTTTAAAATTACTACGTTACCCAACAGTTAGTCAGTCCAAATGACATGACCGTATACTCATATAACTCATACCTTGTGGTAAATGCGGTTTTAGGTATATCCTTCTCCCGAATCTTCAGCTGGTGATATCCTGATCGCAGATCGATCTTTGAAAACACCTTAGCTCCTTGCAACTGGTCAAACAAATCATTGATCATCGGCAATGGGTATTTATTCTTGATCGTCACCTCATTCAATGCACGATAATCAACAACCATCCTTAGAGACTTATCCTTCTTATCAACCAAAAGCACTGGGGCTCCCCATGGTGATGAACTCCGTCGGATGTAACCTTTCTCCAATAAATCCTTGATCTGCTTCTTAATCTCCTCCAGATCATTTGCGGGCATCCGGTAGGGTCTCTTTGATATTGGCCATGTTCTTGGCAATAGCTCTATTAAAAACTCGATGTCTCGATCCGGTGGCATGCCTGGTAACTCCTCTGGAAAAACATTCATCTAATCCTTCACTATAGGCACTTCCTCCTGAACAACTCCCGTGAGGGTATTTACTTGGCTCCTCCTAGGCACATGCCTAGATACATACTTGATCCTTTTTCCCTCCGAGGTGGTGAGATAAATCGACTTACTAGCACAGTCAATGCTTCCGCCATACTTTGACATCCAGTCCATGCCTAATATCACATCCAATCCTTGTGACTCCAAAATTATCAGGTCTGACGGGAAAACATGGCTACCAATGGTTAAGGGTATCCGGTTGCACTATCGGCTAGCCATATACTCTACTCCAGGTGAACTTACTAATAGAGGGATCCTAAGGGCTTGGGTTGGTAGTTTAAATTTATCCACGAATCCCCTTGATATGTATGAATGTGATGCACCAGTATCAAAAAGAACAAGGGCGGTAAAAGTCTTAACCAAAAACTTACTGGTAACTGCATCTGGCTGCCCTTCAACCTTCTCCACGTTAACGTGGTTCACTTGTCCTTTGTTGAATGGATTGGGCTTCTTCCCAGCGCTCCCATTAGTGTTTCCATTCTTCGCTTCAGGGCACTCCGTGGCATAGTCTCCAGTCTTCCTGCACTTGAAGCAAGTAATGTGACTTAGGTCTCTCTTGGCGGGTGTGGCTGGATTGGAGCGGTTCTGATTGTTGCTTGTTCTGTTCCCAGTCCCATTCTTGGAACCATTGTGGTTATGCGAACTTCCTCCGTTGTGGTTATGGCTTCCATGGTTATGAAGAAGTCCTCCCGAGTTCGGGGTTAGACGAGGCTTCTGCTGGACTCCTGAGTTGTACCTTCCTTATCCATACTTCCTTTTGCGGCCCTCAATTTTCTGCTGCTTCCCTTCAATCATAAGAGCCTTGTCTACTAACTCCTGGTAGTTATTAAATGTTGCCACCATCAATTGCATGCTCATCTCATCGTTCAGCCCTTCCATAAACTTCTCCTGCTTCACGGCATCTGTGGCCACATCATTAGGGGCATAACGAGACAACTTACTAAATTCATCCACGTACTGCCCCACAATATGGTTCCCTTGGCGCAAGTTGCGAAACTCACGCTTCTTCATGCTCATAGCTCCCGTTGAGACATGGGCGGTGTGGAATGCTTGCTGAAACTGATCCTATGTAATAGTGGCTATAGGGTAGGTGACTGTGTAATTCTCCCACCCTGAGGTTGCTGGTCCATCCAACTGATGTGCGGCAAAACGCACCTTCTCAGCATCTATGCATCCTGTAGTGGTTAACTCCCTACCAATCCTGTGGAGCCAATTATCTGCCACTATCGGCTCGGTGTTACTAGAAAATACCGGCGGCTGCAACCTTAGAAAGCAGGCTAAGTTGTCAACTGGTGGTGGTGGTGGGTTGTTGTTGTTGTTGCCTTGGTTCTGAACTAACAACTGCATCGGTGTATTCTGTTGTTGGATCAACTGAGTGAGCTCCGGTGGGAAGGTAAATCCGGGGTCACGTCTCGGAGGCATCTGATGGTTTAGAGGGAAGAGAATAGAATAGAATGAGGTCTAGTGAGAGAAACACTACCCGTATGCACATGAGACAAACACAATCATATCACTCAATCAATAAAGCAAGGGCATAAAATCGATCTAACTATCATTACGAAAGTGCTCGGACTATACTATATACATGGAGGAATACTACTACTGATGTGGTGGTCTACTAGAAATATTGATCGGTCTAAGACTCCATGATGTTCGCTCCAGAACATAGTCATCACCGCTATTCTCGGGGTCCGACTCGGTGTCGTCGATGATGATGTAGTCCTCAGAATGAATCTCTTTGGGTTCATCGTCTTCTCCTCCTAGCGCGGGGTCTCCCATGAATACTCCTAGCTTCCTTTCCAGATCATCATTCTTCTCCACTAGTACGACGATTTCCTCCTCATAATCTTCGTGAGTAGCCTTGAGTTCTTCCTCCAGTTCTGTGATCCTTGTCATCGCCTTCTTCAGATCTATCATGCATGCGCACATCTGGTTCTCCTGGTGACGAATGTGCTGGTTTAACTCCTGGATGAAAGCTGCGATTGATCTATCCTTCCTGGTGCTGATCATCTCCCATTGGTCATCTCGGCGCCCACAAATCTGGTAGATAGTATCCTTAAGCTCCTTATGGTAAACTTCTCCAATGCGTCCCATGGTGATGTGAGCCGCCATACTCTTTCCTAGACTCCAGGTTGGTGCATCAAAGGAAAACTCTATGGGTTTAGTGACTGGCGCGAATGTCCTTCCTGGAATTTGAACTTGAATCATCCATCGCTCCTCTTCTAGTATAGTGGCATTGTAAGTCCCGGTGAAGCTTGGTATTCCGATGTTCAGGTACTTAGTGACTTCCTTCAAGTGTCGTCCAAAAGGTGCTTCTTCATCCGGTTATGCAAACTTGTTCCTTGCGTCCGCCATCCTAAAGAGTAGAAATTGGAGAGGAGTCAAAAATGAGAAGAGAGTAGTGATCTAGGTCTTTAGCTTAGTGGTCGTGTCCTACACTCAGCGTGTGCTCTGATACCATCTTGTAGCGAGCCGACCTCAAACGGTCAAGTCTCTGTGCTTCAGTGTCATCCCTGGATCGGTAATGCTAACACACACAGTACTCGAAGGATTTATAATAGAGTAGCAATCACACACGTATTACATAGAATGTCTCAAAAGGAGAACTTAATACAATAAATATGGCTTAAGGCCATCTAATATGATAACAACGGAAGGCTTGGAAGATGAAGTGAGTCCATCAACTCCAACGGCATAGCTGAGCTGCACGGCAATGATCTAACGAACCTTACTCCTCGTCTGAAAAGTCTGCAATCTAATATGTTGCAGCCTGAAAATGGGTCAGCACATGGAATATGCTGGCAAAATAACACAGTAGAGCAAGAACAGAATAATGCTATCACTACATGCATATTTGGCTGGTGGAAAGCTCCATGGTTAAAGTTTTGTGAAAAGCCAATTTTTCCCTACAACAAAGGAATAGATTTTATTTAACTATCATGGTAGTTGAAACATCATTGAGAAGGTTCCTCCAACTCAATCCCAATAAAAAGTAATTATCAACCCAACAATATTAATTTAGAGTGATGAGATACATATGATAATCCAAGTACTAGATACTCACTATGTCCATAACCGGGGACACGGCTAACCATGATTAGTTTGTACACTCTGCAGAGGTTTGCGCACTTTTCCCCACAAGACTCGATCTCCTCCGTTGGATTTCTCGCACTACACGGTGTTTGAGAAACGGATGACCGAGACACAGTCTTTCAGAAGCATTAGCTCTAACCCCGGGTAGACAGTACCAACGTACATCCCTCTACATCTGCTAGCCTACCACTTGAAGAGGTCATGCAACTTACTCAACTACGCTAGAGCCCATACTAGCTTGTGGCTGCACACGAAAGTTTCTAGCATGAAATATCTTGGTTCCCTTTGAGCCTGGGTGGCGGACCTTAGAATTATCACACGGGTACTCCAGGATATCCTAGGACAACACTGGATTCGCCAGGTGCCCGACAAGAAATCCACCCAGAGGTGTATTAAAGTTGCCACCTTAAGTTGAACCATTAATTAACAATCTCACATCTGTCATGGATTCACTCACCCAAACCACATCTACGAGCATAGCATAGTAATATAAGCAATACTTAGAAGTAACTCCCAAGGGTTTGATAATAATAGGGAAATAGGTTCTACCTCATCAACTACTTCTAAATCCCACATGTTATCAAGTCCTAACCATGCAATGTTTGAGAGTTGAAACTAATGCATAAAAACTGGGTGATAAAGGGGTATGATCAAAGTGTTACTTGCCTTGCTGATGATCCGCAAAACCTAGAGACTCGTAGTAGCACGCTTCGCACTCCAGGTGTTCTATCGCAAACAAACAATAACATACATAAGCAATCAAGTAAAGACGCATGGGTAAAACACGAATAAGAAGATCTAACCAGAAATTTCAACTTAAGAACTCCGGTTTGCAAAAAGAATCAAATCAAACGAAGCAACGAAACTCAAACTATGAAAGAAACAAGATCCGATTACTAATCTGGACTAAAGTCAAATTTAATATACCAAAATCTTATTCAAGTTGGTTAAACGGAAAGAGGGTTTCGAGACGAAGATCTAGGCGCTTGAATCTCCTGATTTCGATAAACGAGCGAAAAGATAAAGTAAAACGAAAATCGGATCAGAAATCATGATCAAAAATAATCGCGAAAAATCCGTAAAAAGAAAAAAACTGACAAACAGGCTAACGAACGAACGTTCGCTGCCTGTGGCTAACGAGTGAACACCGTTCGTTAAAACAAACATACGGATGAACGTCCACTAAGTAACTAAACCAAGAAAACCGGCGAACCGTTCTAAAAAAATCGAAACTAGTGTTTAAAAAAACCGACGGTTTTACCTAAACCAAAAAAACCCGGATAGCGAGATTCGAACTCCGGCACGGCTCCGACGGCTTCCGGCGAGTGGGGCGGCGGCGCGGGCAACGGCGGGGTGCGGCGGGGCGGCGCGGGGCCG
>NC_057809.1:615482317-615485447 GCF_018294505.1 Triticum aestivum
CGGCGACGTCGGCGCAGGGCGGCGGCGGCTGCGGCTTGGGGCTCAGGGGGCCGGGTCGGCTTTTAAAGGGGGGAGGGTGGCTTGCGGGAGGGGGCGGGGAGGCGTGGCCGGCTCGGCCTCCTCGGGCGGCGACGTGCTGGTCGCGGTCCGGCGGCTTCTCTTTTTAAAAAAAAATAATGTTCCGACGAAAATAAATCCTAGAAAAATAAATAAAAATCTAAAAATGCCAAAACAAAATTTCACCGTCTAAATAAATAATTTAGAACAATATGAACATTTCTTGGCCCTAAAATGCAATTTTGAAAACGTGCAATTTTTCTAATGCAAATAAAATTGCAATAAAATCTGAATAAAAGCAAGTATTTGATTTTAATATTTTTACTCCAATATTTCATTTCTTTTGGAGAAGTCATATTATCTCCTCTCATATATTTTAACATGAAATATTTTTGGAGAGAAAAATAACTAAAACCAAAAATCCTCGTTTCAATATTTGATAAAATTCAAATATGAAAATAGTGATATCCCCAACTCTCTCACCGAGGGTCCTTGAGTTGCTTAGAATTTTGAGGATCAAGCCAAAATGCAATAAAATATGGTATGCAATGATGACCTAACGTATAGCATTCCAAATTGAAAATTGAGGATGTTACAAAGAAGTAGGTCGGTGGAGCAACGAGGGGCCCATGAGGGGGAGGGCACGCCCCAGGGGGGTAGGCACGCCCCCTGCCTCATGGCCGCCTCATTGATTGCTTGACGTCCACTCCAAGTTCTCTGGATCACGTTTGTTCCAAAAATCACGCTCCCGAAGGTTTCATTCCGTTTGGACTCCATTTGATATTCCTTTTCTGCGAAACACTGAAATAGGCAAAAAACAGCAATTTGCACTAGGCCTTGGGTTAATAGGTTAGTCCCAAAAAATAATGTAAAAGTGTAAAATAAAGCCCATTAACATCCAAAACAGAATATATAATAGCATGGAGTAATCAAAAATTATAGATACGTTGGAGACGTATCAATCCTTTATTCTAACAGGGAAGGGTGGTTTCTCAATATAAGCAGTAGGAACAATAGGATCAACATTATAAGTGATAGTCTTTTCTTCAATATTAATAGGTTCAACTACTTTTACTTCAATGGGAGGATGATATTTAAACCACTTCTCCTTAGGGAGATCAACATAAGTAGCAAATGATTCAGAGAAAGAAGCTACTACCTCAGAGTCAAGTCCATATTTAGTGCTAAATTCACGAAGAGCATCGGTATCCATAAAAGATTTAACACAATTAAACTTAGGTGTTATACCTGACTCCTTACCTTCATCGAGTTCCCAATCTTCAGAGTTGCGTTTAATTCTTTGCAATAAATCCCATCTCAATTCAATAGTCTTCATCATAAAAGAACCAGTACAAGAAGTATCGAGCATGGAGGGATTATTGAGATAAAGCCAAGCATAAAAGTTTGAACAATAATTTATCTTGAGAGCTCATGATTGGGGCATGAATATAACATTGACTTAAGCATCTCCCAAGCTTGAGCGATACTTTCTCCTTCGCGAGGCCAAAAAATATATATATAATTACGATCACGATGAACCAAATGCATATGATAAAACTTCTGATGAAATTCCAATTTCAATCAGTTGTAGTTCCATGATCCAATATCATCACATAGCCTAAACCATGCCAATGCCTTTCCCTTCAAAGATAAAGGGAATACCTTATTCTTGATAACATCCTCAGGCATACCTGCAAGCTTAAATAATCCACAAACTTCATCCACATAGATTAGGTGCATATCGGGATGCAATGTTCCATCTCCTGTAAAAGGATTAGCTAGCAGTTTATCTATCATACCCGAAGGAATTTCAAAGTAAACATTTTCAGTAGGTTCAGTAGGATGAGGAGCAACTCTTTGCTCTACTTGTCGGGGTGAAGATACCCTAAATAAGACCCTCAAAGGATTATTTTCCATAGTAACAAGTGACAGTAAATTTCAGCACACTATATAAATTTTTCCTTACCAAATTCCACCTACCAAAGGCGCTTCACTCCCCGGCAACAGCGCGAGAAAAGAGTCTAGATGGCCCACAAGAAAAGATGTTGATGGAGATTGACCCCTTCCAAATGAGAGGATTGATGGTGATGACGATTTCCCCCTCCCGGAGGGATGTTTCCCCGGCAGAACAGCTCCGCCGGAGCCCTAGATTAGTTCTGCCTCGAGAGGGCGGCGCTTCGTCCCTAAAGCTTTCTTCTTATTTTTCGAGGGCAAAAGACACCTTATACCAAAAGATGGGCATCGGGGGGCTTCCAGGTGGCCCAGGAGGCAGGGGGGCACGCCCAGGGGGTAGGGCGCGCCCTCCACCCTCGTGGACAGTGGGTGGCCCCTCTCTGGTGCTTTCTTCGCCCAATATTTTTAATATATTCCAAAACTGACTTGCGTGGAGTGTCAGGACTTTTGGAGTTGTGCAGAATAGGTCTCTAATATTTGCTCGTTTTCCAGCCCAGAATTCCAGTTGCCGGTATTCTCCCTCTTCATGTATACCTTGTAAAATAAGAGAGGAAATGCATAAGTATTGTGACATAATGTGTAATAACAGCCCATAATGCAATAAATATATATATAAAAGCATGATGCAAAATGGACATATCAACTCCCCAAGCTTAGACCTCGCTTGTCCTCAAGCGGAAGCCGATATCAAAAAAGATGTCCACAAGTTTAGAGATAGATGTGTCGATAAAATAAAATACGGTCATGAGGGCATCATGATCATTCTTAGAATAGCAACATAAATATATTGTCATATGATTTCTTATGCCGAAGTAACAATCTATTCACAATCTAAAGTATGAATCAGAAACTTCATTGAAAAACTAGCAAACTATAATCTCAGCCATTGAAGCAATTGCAATTTATCATAACATCGGGAAGAGTCAATATAAGAGCTTTTCAGCAAGTCACATACTCAACTATCATTTAGTCTTTCGCAATTACTAACACTCACGCAATACTTATGGGTATGAAGTTTTAATCAGACATAGAGAAAGATAGGGGCTTATAGTTTTGCCTCCCAACCTTTTACCTCAAGGGTAATGTCAACAATAATGCTTTATGGAAACCCACAACCAAT
>NC_057809.1:615485804-615497676 GCF_018294505.1 Triticum aestivum
ATAATGCTTGCCAAAGGATAAAGTGTAAAAAGGAAAGGTGAAGATCACCATGACTCTTGTATAAGGTATAAGACAAAAAATAAAAGATAGGCCCTTCGCAGAGGGAAGCAGAGGTTGTAATGTGCTTTTATGGTTGGATGCACGAAATCTTAGTGCAAAAGAATGTCACTTTATACTGCCACTTGTGATAGGGACCTTTATTATGCAGTCTGTCTCTTTTATTTCTTCCATATCACAAGCTTGTATAAAGCTTATTTTCTCCACACTAATAGATCATACATATTTAGAGAGCAATTTTTATTGCTTGCAACAATGACAACTTACTTGAAGGATCTTACTCAATCCATAGGTAGATATGGTGGAATCTCATGGCAAAACTGGGTTTAAGGATATTTGGAAGCACAAGTATTATCTCTACTTGGTGCAAAGAATTTGGCTAGGATGAGGGGTGATACGTCCATTTTGCATCATGCTTTTATATCGATATTTATTGCATTATGGGCTGTTATTACACATTATGTCACAATACTTATGCATATTCTCTCTTATTTTACAAGGTTTACATGAAGAGGGGGAATGCCGGCAACTGGAATTCTGGGCTGGAAAAGGAGCAAATATTGGAGACCTATTCTGCACAGCTCCAAAAGTCCCGAAACTTCACGGGAGCACGTTTCAGAATATATAAAAAATATTGGGCAAAAGAAGTACCAGAGGGGGCCACCCACCGTCCACGAGGGTGGGGGGCGCGCCCTACCCCCTGGGCGTGCCCCCTGCCTCGTGGGGCCTCTGGCAGCCCTCTGATGCCCATCTTTGGCTATATGGAGTCTTTCATCGAGGAAAAAATCATAAGCAAGCTCACGGGACGAAACTCCGCCGCCATCAGGCGGAACCTTGGCGGAACCAATCTAGGGCTCCGGCAGAGCTGTTCTGCCGTGGAAACTTCCCTCCATGAGGGGGAAATCATCACCATCGTAATCACCATCGGTCCTCTCATTGGGAGGGGGTCAATCTCCATCAACATCTTCACCAGCACCATCTCCTCTCAAACTCTAGTTCATCTCTTGTATTCAATCTTTGTCTCTAAGTCTCAGATTGGTACCTGTGGGTTGCTAGTAGTGTTGATTACTCTTTGTAGTTGATGCTAGTTGGTTTATTTTGTGTAAGATCATATGTTCAGATCCATTATGCATATTAATACCCCTCTGATTATGAACATGAATATGCTTTGTGAGTACTTACGTTTGTTCCTGAGGACATGGGAGAAGTCTTGCTATAAGTAGTCATGTGAGTTTGGTATTCGTTCGATATTTTGATGAGATGTATGTTGTCTCTCCTCTAGTGGTGTCATGTGAACGTCGACTACATGACACTTCACCATTATTTGGGCCTAGGGAAAGGCATTGGGAAGTAATAAGTAGATGATGGCTTGCTAGAGTGGCAGAAGCTTAAAACTTAGTTTATGCGTTGCTTCATAAGGGGCTGATTTGGATCCATATGTTTCATGCTATGGTTAGGTTTACCTTAATACTTCTGTTGTAGTTGCGGATGCTTGCAATAGTGGTTAATCATAAGTGGGATGCTTGTCCAAGGAAGGATAGTAGCCAAGCACCGGTCCACCCACATATCAAATTATCAAAGTACCGAACGTGAATCATATGAACATGATGGAAACTAGCTTGACGATAATTCCCATGTGTCCTCGGGAGCGCTTTCCTTCAGATAAGAGTTTGTCTAGGCTTGTACTTTGCTATAAAAAGAATTGGGCCATCTTGCTGCACCTTATTTACTTTCATTACTTGTTACTCATTACAAATTATCTTATCACAAAACTATCAGTTACCGATAATTTCAGTGCTTGCAGAGAGTACCTTGCTGAAAACCGCTTATCATTTCCTTCTGCTCCTCGTTGGGTTCGGCACTCTTACTTATCAAAAAGGCTACGATAGATCCCCTACCCTTGTGGGTCATCAAGACTCTTTTCTGGCGCCATTGCCGGGGAGTGAAGCGCCTTTGGTAGGTGCAATTTGGTAAGGTAAAATTTATATAGTGTGCTGAAATTTACTGTCACTTGTTATTATGGAACATAATCCTTTGTGGGGCTTGTTCGGGGTATCTTCACCTTGACCAGTAGACCAAACAGATGCTCCTCAACCTACTCAACCTACTGAAAATGTTTACTTTGAAATTCCTTCAGGTATGATAGAGAAATTGCTAGCTAATCCTTTTACAGGAGACGGAACATTGCATCCCGATTTGCACTTAATCTATGTGGATGAAGTTTGTGGATTGTTTAAGCTTGCAGGTATGCCCGAGGATGTTATCAAGAAGAATGTCTTCCCTTTTTCTTTGAAGGGAGAGGCATTGACATGGTTTAGGCTATGTGATGATATTGGATCATGGAACTACAAATGATCGAAATTGGAATTTCATCAGAAATTTTATCCTATGCATCTGGTTCATCGTAATTGTAATTATATATATAATTTTTGGCCTCGCGAAGGAGAAATCATCGCTCAAGCTTGGGGGAGGCTTAAGTCAATGTTATATTCATGCCCCAATCATGAGCTCTCAAAAGAAATGATCCTCCCATTGAAGTAAAAGTAGTTGCACCTATTAAAGTTGAAGAAAAGCCTATCACTTATAATGTTGATCTTGTTGTTCCTACTGCTTATATTGAGAAACCACCTTTCCCTGTTAGAATAAAGGATCATGCTAAAGCTTCAACTGTTGTTCGTAAGAGTAATACTAGAACACCTACACCCTCTGAGCAAATTAAAGTTGAACCTAGTGTTGCTATGGTTAAAGATCTCTTGGCTGATAATATTGATGGTCATGTTATTTACTTCTATGATGAAGCTGCTAGAATTGCTAGACCCGATACTAAATATAAACATACACTACAGGAATCCAGTACTTTGCCGTCTGCCATGGCGGACGGCAAAGGCAGGGACGGCTGATGGCAAAGCACTTTGCCGTCCGCGGCGGACGGCAAACAGTGACGGCAAAGATAGGGTCGGCAAACAGGTCCTTTGCCGTCGGCTTTTTATGGCGGACGGCAAAGAGGGGGGACGACAAAATGTTGCACGTCCGCCAGGGTCACTCCATTAGGCGGCCAACGGCGGCCTTTGCCGTCCGCCAGCGGACGGCAAATTTGAGCGCCTCTTTGCCGTCCGCCAGACGACGTCAGCTATACGTCAGCGCCCGCTCTTTTTTGTCGTCTGCCCGGCGGACGGCAAAGGCAAAGTCTTTGCCATCAGCTTGGCTTTGCCGTCCGGCACGGTAGGCAAATTGGCCAAATGGTCCATCCCCAGGAAGCACAGGTGGGCGCCATGTGCCCCCTTTGACGTCTGCCACTGACGGCAAAGGGGTCTTTGCCGTCTGCCGTAGACGGCAAAGAGCCTGCACTGCCTCTTTTTTGTTCTGTTTTTCTTATATCCAACAATTATCACAACAAATATTTCACAGCACATATATATCCATCACATAAATATCCAGCACATATATATCCAACATAATAAATATCCAGCACATATATATCCATCCATACATACATAGTAGGTTGCACATAGTTCCATCGATCCATACATATTACAATATGCAAAGTTTCATCATAGCAAGCGAGCAGAATACAAGAAGTGCATCAAAGGAAAAAACAGGAAAAAGCAAGCAATCCATCATAGGAAGCTGGCTTCCGTGAAGTGAATGAAACCTGCAAAATGATAAATAAGAAAGTTAGAAAAAGAAGACTAGAAGAAGAATTAGACTAGAAGAAAAAGAATAGAAGAAGAAGACTAGAAGAAGAAGAAGTATATGCCATATATTAGCTAACTTAGGTGAAATGTATCGTTTATGAGCTAATCTAGGTGAAATGGGTAGTTTATGAGCTAACCTAAGTGAAATAGGTTGTTTATGAGCTAACCTAGGTGAAATGGGTCATTTATGAGCTAACCTAGGTGAAATGTATCGTTTATGAGCTAACCTAAGTGAAATAGGTTGTTTATGAGCTAACCTAGGTGAAATGGGTAGTTTATGAGCTAACCCAGGTGAAATAGGTTGTTTATGAGCTAACCTAGGTGAAATGGGTCATTTATGAGCTAACCTAGGTCAAATGGGTCGTTTATGAGGTAACCTAGGTGAAATGGGTAGTTTATGAGCTAACCTAGGTGAAATAGGTTGTTTATGAGCTAACCTAGGTGAAATGGGTCATTTATGAGCTAACCTAGGTCAAATGGGTCGTTTATGAGGTAACCTAGGTGAAATGGGTCGTTTATGAGCTAACCTAGGTGAAATTGATCATTTTGGAGCTAACTTAGTTGAAATGGGTCTTTTATGAGCTAACTAAGGTGAAATGCCACGTTTTTGAGCTAACTAAGGTAAAATGGATCGTTTTTTAGCTAACTTAGGTGAAATGGGTCATTTTGGAGCTAACCTAGGTGAAATGGGTCATTTTGGAGCTAACCTAGGTGAAATGGGTCATTTTAAAGCTAACGTAGGTAAAATGGATCATTTAGGAGCTAATCTACGTAAAATGGGTCATTTTAGAGCTAACTTGGATAAATTGGATCACTTGTAAGCTAACTAAGGTAAAATGAGTCATTTTAGAGCTAACTTAGGTAGAATGGATGGTTTATGAGGTCAGTAAGCTTATTAAGTCATTTTGGAGGAAAAGAAGCTAACTCTAGGTCATTATGGTAAGCATATTGGAGGAAATAAAGCTAAGTCTAGGTCTTTATGCATTTGTTAAGCAAAACACTAGAGAAACTTACCATGATCACGGAGATGTAGGAGTGGGCTGGCTCGCGCCGGTAGCTGGAGAAGGAGCGGGCTGGCTCGCGCCGGTAGCTGGAGAAGGATCGTGCGATGCGTTTCTGGAGTTAAGCTGCACCAAAGATCATTTCCAATGTCTCGTTAGCATTATGACACTCAAATGTTAAGACTAGCAAGTAATGTCCATTCAAATTAAACTCACCGTGCTCCCAGGAGCAATCACTGGCATCGGCGGAGCGGTCTGACCGGACTTCTCGCACACAGACTGCACATTTGGTTTTCACAACAGAGTCATACTAGTTAGTAATGAGACTCAAATGTTAAGACTAGCAAGTAATCTGCAGAAGAAACTTACCACAAGGAGCTCGTACATGGCCCTTGCCTGCATGTCATTCCGTGCCCTCTCCTCCTCCAACATCTTTGTCGTCCTCTCCTCCAACTCCCACTGCCTCTCCACCGCCTCCGCCAGAAGTTTCTCCGTTCTATCTCTCTCACTCTGTATAGCAGTCTGCAACACCACTCACATGACCATTTGTAATCATTGATGGAAGCGCACACAATGTAATGGAGAAAGATAGCTGAGTACGTATAACTAACCTTGAAGGCCAGTTGGACTGGCCGTTCATGAGGCCTTATCTCAGGAGCGGAGCTCGACTGGCGTGCCTTGATCTACGGGAGAGTGCTAGGACAATGGATAAGTCCATCTCCCATGGCTATGAAGCCATGGGACCTCCCGCCACCAGATATCATCAGCAACTCTGTATCAATGGGACCCTGGCTCGGGTTAAAGTCCTCCCCTTTCCTCGCCTTCCCCTGATCTCTATATTGCACGAGCTTGTCGTGGGCGGAGATGTTGGTGAAGTTCTTTGGATCATCGAGGTCAGACGCAGAGAATGCCTTGACTTTCTTGTAAGGGCCAGTGTGGGCCATGGCATACAGGTCGTACACCTCTGGCACCTTATCCGCCTTATTGTAGTGTGCCTGAAAGAGAGAAACAAAGTAAATTAGTAATTAAAGGGCTAAAGCTAGCATGATGAATGAATTGCATGAATCATGAAGCAAACCACATACCCAGTTCCGCCCGTACTGAAATAAGTTGTAGCTGCCTTGGTGGTGTGGCACACCTTCCATTTGGGCACGTTTGTCCTTGGCCTCTTTGTGGGTGGCCAGCCATTCTTTTGAGCACCACGCATTGACCAACACCTCCCAACAATCCATCCGATCCGCACACCATCTCAGAGGGGCCTAAGTTAGCAAATAGAAACTTGAGCGCTACAGCTATGAATTACTAAATGAAGGAAGTAAGTACAAGGCCTTAAGAATTACCTTCATGTACTTCTCCTTACTCAAGAACTTATCGCGGCACTCCTGCTTGGGCTTCTTGATACCACGCCCGGCGTAGTAGTCTCGAAGAGCCTGCACCCGAACCTCATGCTGTAAGTTCTGAAGTAGGCGCTTGCACTCCTTGTGGATAACATGATCCGCCTCCTCCTCGTATCCCTCCTCACACCTGTAGAATGTCTGCAATCAAATGAGACAATATTGATTAGTACAATTAATAACTAGCTAGTTGAAGATTTTTAATTGTGTAAAGGAGCAATTACCCAGAACTTTCTGATCACGACGCCTGCCCTCGTCTTGCACAAGACACCGTCGATAATCTCACCCGACGGGGCCGGGGCAGCCAAGTAGTGCTCCCAAGTCAATCCAACCTCTGGAAGCCGACCCTCACCAGGCAACGTGACAAACCCCGGGAAGTTTTGCCGAATCAGAACTCCAAGGACGGAGTTGGGCCGGCGTACACTTTCATGGTGGTCCCAATCCCTGCAGCATGACAAGGCCAACACATCAGTTATTTGAAGAAACGTGAATGCAGAAGGTACAAAAATATTAAATGCACTTACCTCTCCCCATCAGGGAAAATCAACCACCTCTGCACGCGGGTCGCCGGCATGGATGGGAGCCGTGTAGCACCACGCTGGTAGACGTTGCCCCCCTCCTCCCCCTCCTCATCAGTCGGCTCCCCGCCATCATCAGCATGGCCACTCGGCTCCCCGCCATCATCAGCGTAGCCACTCGGCTCCTCGGGCTGACCCGACCAGGTACCCCATCCAGACGTGTGCTCCTCCGGGGTCTCGTGGGTCCAAGTCTCGTGGGTCGAAGGCCCGTCGACCCGAGGCTCGTGGACCGAAGACCCATGGACCGGAGGCTCGTGGACCGAAGTCCATGAAGCCTCCTCCTCAGACGAGTCCACCCTAGCAGTCACGTGCTCGGGTGAAACAGCTGGGGGCGGCGGCGAGGAAAGCGCCGTAAGAGTCACCCTACCTCCTCTCCCGCGACCACGTGCTCCACCTCCTCTCTTCTTCTTACCTCGTCCCCTGCTGGGCACCGCGGTCGACAAAGAAGGGCCCGGCGGTGTTGCCATACTGTCCAGCAACGCTCGGCGGAGAGGTGCGTGTGGAATGGAAGACCTCGAACCACGCACCAACGAAGAAGGGGCCTCGGCGTGCTCCCGACCAGTGCCCACCATCTTTCGACACCTGCCATGACAAAGAATAAACAAAATTAGTACAACATAAAAAAAGTACCGACATGAATAATAATATGTATATCACTTAAGTGTATCATCATCAAGTACAACATAAAAAAAATTGAATACCTGACACTACTAATAATCTCGATCAGTATCATCAATAAATGCATAATCATCATCATCATCACTATAATCAATGATGGGCTCATAGGGTTCATTGGCATCAACATGTGCAAGGCCACCTTGACGTAATCGGTCAAGCATTGACAGGTCATCCGCAGCAGTAACCTCTTCTTGTTCCGGCTCTTCTTGTTCCTCCTCTGGGGTGATGTCGGATTCATTGCCGCTATCTACTTCAATGTTTTGGGGTGAAGTATAGCGGTTCTTGAAACGCTTTTTGGAAAGACGTGTCTCTTGGAAGAATTGTCCTTCATATGTGTCTGGGTTAATGTGAGGTTCACAATCCTCTTCCTTTGGGGGAGAAAGTCTAGCACGTGGCGGCACTTCATAAACGACATCCCAACCTTTCAGATTTGGATTAGTTTGGCAGGCCCACGGTAGATAGAATACTTGGGTCGCCTGTTGAGCCGTAATATAGACATCAGGAACATCTAAATGGGTGCTTTGGTTGATTTCAACTAGCCCTATATGTTCATGAGTCCTTCTAGTCTCCTTCGGCTGAAACCAATAACATTTGAAGACTACGACATTCGGTGGGTTTTCACCATAGAACAGAAGTTCATAAATTGCTTCAACTCTCCCATAATACTCGGTACCTCCTTCGCTGATAGCAGATACACAACAATTTGCAGACTTTCGGTCGGCCATAGATAGCTCTTTGCCATAGGTACGAAAGCGATACCCGTTGATGTTGTACTTGTCAAATGAACGGACCTTATAGTCAAAACCATTAGCGACTTGTCTCAATTCGGCGTCCATAGACTCTGAATTAGCCTACAAGTTTAATATGAAAGGATTGTTGCATTATGCACAAATTAGCGAATGAAATGAAATTGTCTAATAGAAATTACCGTTTGTTTGAACCAAGAGATGAAACCGGGATAGCCGCCTCCTTGCTTTGCGAGAAGCTCATACTCTTCGACGGAATCCTTTTGGATCTCCACTCTATACGAGAATATGGCGACGTATCAACTGTATGACATATCCAGGAATAAGAGCAGTTCAAAGGAAATAGAAGTTGCGAAACAATGTACCGAGAACTTACTTGATGTACGGCCGCACTTCTATCAGGTTGTTGAAGATATACAACGAAATGGTCTGCCATTCTTCGTTATCCAAAGATACTGGATGTGAAACACTAGCTGGTGCGAGATTCCATTTGAATAGGCCGAGGTTGGATCCACCCTTTTTAGGCTCGTCAGCATTGTACCGAGGCTTTGGATTATGCAAATGACGATTTTTGGCTTCGTAGTGCGCTGTTACAAAGTTTGCCGCCTCCTCTGTGATGAATGCCTCAGCCATCGATGCTTCAATTCTACGTTTATTTTTACATTTTTCTCAAAGCGTCTTCTGCATCCTCTCAGTTGGGTAGCACCAACGATTTTGCACGGGCCCCCCAATCTTGCCTCCGTCGGGAGATGCAAAATCAAATGCTGTATTGGATTAAACAAGCCCGGTGGAAAGATCTTCTCTAACTTGCAGATCAACCCCGGCGCCAACTCTTCCATTTCTTCTAGCACGCTAGGCGATAGTTCTTTCGCACAAAGAACACGGAAGAAACAGCCGAGTTCTGCCAGTACTAGCCATTCATCCTCAGGGATGAAGCCACGCAACATCACCGGCATTACCCGCTCAATCCATATGTGCCAATCATGACTCTTGAGACCAAATATCTTTAGTTTATCAAGATTCGCTCCCCTCTTTAGATTCGTTGCATACCCATCGGGGAACATCAACTGCTGTTGCACCCACAAGAGAATTTCCCTCATAGCTGGCCTTCCAAGATTGAACCATGCCTTTGGCTTCGTCCAGTTCTGCTTTCCTTTCGGTTGTTTCATGTTTTGTAACGGCCTATCACATAGCGCCTCCAGATCGACTCTAGCCTTAGTATTATCCTTTGACTTCCCATCTATGCCGAACAATGTACCAAAAGTGCCTTGGCGATATTCTTCTCAGTGTGCATCACGTCGATGTTGTGTGGGCAAAGGAGGTCTTTGAAGTAAGGCGGATCCCATAAGCATGTTTTGTGAGTCCACGCGTGCTTATTATTATACCCCTTGAAGTACCCTGGACGTTGTGGATCTGGCTCGAGAGCGTTTAACTGATCCAGGGTCTGTTGGCCTGTCAATGCAGGTGGTGCAGAGTTTTTGACAACTCTACCCCTGATGAAGTTCTTCTTGTCTTTCCTGAACTTATGGCGAGGATCCAGGAACTGTCTATGCATGTCGAAGCAAGAAAACTTGCGACTGGCCTGAAGCCAACAAAACTCAAGAGCTCCCTTGCATGTGGGGCACGGGAACCTTCCATGCACACACCAGCCAACGAATAGCGCATACGCCGGCAAGTCATGCGTCGAGTACATGTACCAGACACGCATTATGAAGTTCCGTTTGCTAAAGGCGTCATATGTCTTGAACCCATTATCCCAGGCTTCTTGCAATTCGTCCTTAAGCGGCTGCATGTACACATTCATATTTTTCCCCAGATAGTTGGGTCCTGGAATTATCAACGTCAGGAAAATGTTCTTTCTTTGCATAATCTGTCCGGGGGGGAGATTGAGTGAAAAGACAAATACGGGCCAACAACTGTATTGGGCTGCCATCATACCAAAAACACTGAACCCATCCGTGCTGATGCCGACTCGAGGATGCCTTGGATCTGCCGCTTTGTCAGCATGTAATTCATCAAACTTTTTCCACGCAACACCATCCGATGTGTGTACCATCATCAGATTCCCATCTGCATCTAGTTCGGTTCTTTTGCCTGTTTTGTGCCATGTCATATGTCTGGCCGTCTCTTCGACCATGAAAAGACGTTGAAGTCTTGGTACGATTAGCATATACCGAAGAACACTAACGGGGATTTTGGTTTGTGTCTTCTCACCCATACCGTTGTCTACCACAATATACCTGGAAGACTTGCAAATGGGACAATAGTTCAAGTCCGCATAGTCAAGCCTAAATAAGGCACATCCTTTCTCACAGGCATGTATCTTCTCATAGGGCATCTTCAGTGCATGGAGGATTTTGTCCGACTGGTATAGGTTTGCAGGCATTACATGGCCTTTGGGTAGAAAGCATCCAAATACTGTCATAATTGCGTCATAGCATTCTCTGCCCAAGTTGAACTGAGCCTTCAGAGCCATTACTTGTGAGATGGCATCCAACTGACAAAGCTCAGTGTGCTCGTGGAGCGGACGTTTTGAAGACTCCAACATTTCATTGAAGGCCTTTGCAGATTCCTCCATCTCCTCATCCGAATCCCGAGCATCATCATAGTCTTGCACCATGTTTTCCATCCCGGTACCATGCTCATCGGTGCGACGACGATCCACCTCAGCTTGGTCACGTCGGGCAGACTCACCATGAAATGTCCATGCCGTATAATCGGGCGTAAAACCACTCTTCTGCAGGTGTTTTCCCATTTCAGCCTCTGTCTTCTTTTCCCAATTGCCGCACCGGAAACAGGGGCACCAGGTTTTCTTTTGGCCATTTGCAAATGCAGCTTGCACAAACCCCTTGGTTTTTGTGAACCATTCAGCGCTCCATTTGTTCTGACCAGTGTGACCGGTATACATCCATGCACGGTCACTCATCTTGACTTTCAGAGCTACTGGACACACAATAATTATATATGTAATTCACCATGTATATATTCATCAGTTAATCTACTTTGTCAATTTTATTACGTCCATGCAACCTACACTCTAATAGGTAATGATAGGTCCTAATCCCACCCATGTATGTGTAGATTGGGTTCATTTTCCCATGCTATGCTCCGGATCCTACGCAAAATTTTGGCAGCACCTCCCCGCTATTCTCCTGATACACGTCTCTGCAATAAACAGAGAGGATGTGTACCCGGAGAACAACAGGGGAGGCACTGACGAAATTTATGCGTCGGATCCAGAGCAAAGCATATGGGAAAACAAACCCAATCTACACATACTCAGGCTGTCCATGGATAGCGTTGGACAATTCAAAAGAATCAAGGTTATGAATATGCAAATGCATGCATATTTATAACTATGACGCTTTCGAACGGGAGACACATATTGGTTACGCATACTGATGATTCAAGACACATATATAGCTAGCTATCAAGTTTCATCGGAATAGATCAAATAATTAATGGGGGAGGAGGACTTGTCATTTGTGCTCACCCACGAACGAAGGGGCAGAGCTCGTCAAACGCACAGCGAGGTCGTCGAACACCAAACCTCGCAGCGATGAAACAATTGCACATTTAAAACTACACGATCAACACAATTATATATGATGTTTTTCATAACAAAATCGAAAAATATATGACCTAACTAATAATTCACAAATATATGAGTCGGTGTCGGGGTGCCGTGTCGGGGTCGGGGTGCTGTTTCGGGGTCGGGGGGTC